>NC_134687.1:655127192-655158595 GCF_050947455.1 Rhinoderma darwinii
ACAGTATAATGCTACCATACAGTATAATGTCCTCATACAGTACAATGCCAACATACAGTATAATGCCTCCATACAGTATAATGCCTCCATACAGTATAATGTCCCCATACAGTACAATGCTAACATACAGTATAATGCCCCCATACAGTATAATGCCCCTATAGCTGCCCCATACAGTATAATGTTCCCATAGAGCATAATGTCCCCATAAAGTATAATGCCTCCATACAGTATAATGTCCCCATACAGTACAATGCCAACATACAGTATAATGCCCCCATACAGTATAATGCCCCTATAGCTGCCCCATACAGTATAATGTTCCCATAGAGTATAATGTCCCCATAAAGTATAATGCCCGCATACAGTATAATGCCCCTATACAGTATAATGCCCCCATACAGTATAATATCCCCATACAGTATAATGCCCCCATACAGTATAATGCCCCCATACAGTATAATGCCCCATACAGTATAATGCCCCCATACAGTATAATGCCCCATACAGTATAATGCCCCATACAGTATAATGCCCCTATACAGTATAATGCCCCATACAGTATAATGCCCCCATACAGTATAATGCCCCCATACATTATAATGTCCCCATACATTATAATGTCCCCATACAGTATAATGCCAACATACAGTATAATACCCCCATACATTATAATGCCCCATACATTATAATGTCCCCATAAAGTATAAGGCCTGCATACAGTATAATGCCCCTATACAGTATAATGCCCCCATACAGTATAATATCCCCATCCAGTATAATGTCCCCATACAGTATAATGCCCCCATACAGTATAATGCTCCCATACAGTATAATGCTCCCATACAGTATAATGACCCCATACAGTATAATGCCCCCGTACAGTATAATGCCCTCATACAGTATAATGCCACTATACAGTATAATGCCCCCGTACAGTATAATGTCCCCCATACAGTATAATGCCCCCATACAGTATAATGCCCCTATACAGTATAATGCCCCCATACAGTATAATGCCCCCATACAGTATAATGCCCCATACTGTATAATGCCCCATACTGTATAATGCCCCATACAGTATAATGCCCCCATACAGTATAATGCCCCCATACAGTATAATGCCCCCATACAATATAATGTCTCCATACAGTATAATGCTCCCATACAGTATAATGTCCCATACAGTATAATGCCCCCATACAGTATAATGCCCCCATACAGTATAATGCCCCCATACAATATAATGCCTCCATACAGTATAATGCTCCCATACAGTATAATGTCCCATACAGTATAATGCCCCATACAGTATAATGCTCCATACAGTATAATGCTCCATACAGTATAATGTCCCCATACAGTATAATGCCCCCATACAGTATAATGCTCCCATACAGTATAATGTCCCCATACAGTATAATGTCCCCATACAGTATAATGTCCCCTTACCGTATAATGCCCACATACCGTATAATGCCCACATACCGTATAATGCCCACATACCGTATAATGCCCACATACCGTATAATGCCCCATTCAGTATAATGTCCCCATACAGTATAATGTCCCCATACAGTATAATGTCCCCATGCCGTATAATGCCCCCATACAGTATAATGCCCACATACCGTATAATGCTCCATACAGTATAATGCCCCCATACAGTATAATGCCCCCATACAGTATAATGCCCCCATACAGTATAATGTCCCCCTACAGTATAATGCCCCTATACAATATAATGCCCCATACAGTATAATGTCCCCCTACAGTATAATGCCCCTATACAATATAATGCCCCATACAGTATAATGTCCCCATACAGTATAATGCCCCCCATACAGTATAATGTCCCCATACAGTATAATGCCCCCATACAATATAATGCTCCATACAGTATAATGCCCCCATACAGTATAATACCCCCATACAGTATAATGCCCCCATACTGTATAATGTCCCCATACAGTATAATGTCCCCATACAGTATAATGCCCCCATACAGTATAATGCCCCCATACAGTATAATGCCCCCATACAGTATAATGCCCCCATACAGTATAATGCCCCCATACAGTATAATGTCCCCATACAGTATAATGTCCCCATACAGTATAATGTCCCCATACAGTATAATGTCCCCATACAGTATAATGTCCCCATACAGTATAATGTCCCCATACAGTATAATTCCACCATACAGTTTAATGCCCCCATACAGTATACTTCCCCTATACATTATAATGCACCATACAGTATAATACCCCCATACAGTATAATGTCCCCATACAGTACAATGCCCCATACAGTATAATGCCCCCTACAGTATATTGCCCCATACAGTATAATGCTCCCATAAAGTATTATGCCCCCATAGCTGCCCCCATACAGTATAATGCCCCATAGCTGCCCCCATAGAGTATAATGCCCCCATACAGTATAATGTCCCCATACAGTAATTTGCCCCCATAGCTGCTCCCATACAGTATAATGTCCCCATACAGTATAATGCCCCATACAGTATAATGCCCCTTTACAGTATAATGCCCTCATACAGTATAATGCTCCCATAGCTGCCCCCATACAGTGTAATGCCCCCATACAGTATAATGCCCCCATAGCTGCCCCCATAGAGTATAATGCTCCCATACAGTATAATGCCCTCATACAGTACAATGCCCCCATAGCTGCCCCATACAGTATAATGCCTCCATACAGTATAATGCCCCCTTACAGTATAATGCCCCCATACAGTTTAATGCCCCCATACAGTTTAATGCCCCCATAGCTGCCCCATAGCGTATAATGTCCCCATATAGTATAATGCCCCCATACAGTATAATGCCACCATAGCTGCCCCATACAGCATAATGCCCCATAGCTGCCCCATACTGTATCATGCCCCCATACAGTATAATGTCCCATAGCTGCCCCCATACAGTATAATGTCCCCAGACGGTATAATGCCCCCATACAGTATAATGCCCCCATACAGTATAATGCCCCCATACAGTATAATTCCCCCATGCAGTATAATGTCCCCATACAGTATAATGCCCCCATAGCTGCCCACATACAGTATAATGCCCCCATAGCTGCCCCATACAGTATAATGCCCCCATACAGTATAATGCCCCCATACAGTAAAATGCCCCCATGCAGTATAATGCCCCCATAGCTGCCCACATACAGTATAATGCCCCATACAGTATATTGCCCCATACAGTATAATGCTCCCATAAAGTATAATGCCCCCATAGCTGCCCCCATACAGTATAATGCCCCCATAGAGTATATTGCCCCCATACAGTGTAATGCCCCCATACAGTAAAATGCCCCCACAGCTGCCCCCATACAGTATAATGCCCCCATACAGTATAATGCCCCCATACAGTATAATGCCCCCATACAGTATAATGCCCCCATACAGTATAATGCCCCCATAGCGTATAATGCCCCCATACAGTATAATTCCCCCATACAGTATAATGCCCCCATAGCTGCCCCCATACAGTATAATTCCCCCATGCAGTACAATGCCCCCATACAGTATAGTGCCCCCATAGCTGCCCCCATACAGTATAATGCCCCCATACAGTATAATGCTCCCGTACAGTATAATGCCCCCATAGCTGCCCCTATACAGCATAATGCCCCCACACAGTATAATGCCCCCACACAGTATAATGCCCCCACACAGTATAATGCCCCCATAGCTGCCCCCATACGGTATAACTCCCCCATACAGTATAATGACCCCATAGCTGCACCCATACAGTATAATGCCCCCACACAGTATAATGCCCCCATAGCTGCCCCCATACAGTATAATGTCCCCATACAGTATAATGCCCCCATACAGTATAATGCCCCCATAGCTGCCCCATACAGTATAATGCCAACATACAATATAATGCTACCATACCGAATAATGCCCATATAGCTGCCCCCATACAGTATAATGCCCCCATACAGTATAATGCTACGATACCGAATAATGCCCATATAGCTGCCCCCATACAGTATAATGCCCCCATACAGTATAATGCTACCATACCGAATAATGGCCATATAGCTGCCCCCTTACAGTATATCGCCCCATACTGTATAATGCCCCCATACAGTATAATGCCCCCATACAGTATAATGCCACCATATAGTATAACGCCCCATAGCTGCCCCATACAGTATAATGTCCCATATACAGTATAATGCCTCCATATAGTATAATGCCCCCATAGCTGCCCCATACAGTATAATGTCCCCATACAGTATAATGTCCCCATACAGTATAATGTCCCCATGCAGTATAATGGCCCATGCAGTATAATGTCCCCATACAGTATAATGCCCCCATACAGTATAATGCCCCATACATTATAATTCCACCATACAGTATAATGCCCCCATACAGTATGCTTCCCCTATACAGTATAATTCACCATACAGTATAATACCCCCATACAGTATAATGCCCCATACAGTATAATGCCCCATACAGTATAATGCCCCATACAGTATAATGCCCCCATACAGTATAATGTCCCCCATACCGTATAATGCTCCATACAGTATAATGTCCCCATACCGTATAATGCCCCCATACAGTATAATGCTCCCATACAGTATAATGCTCCCATACAGTATAATGTCCCATACAGTATAATGCCCCCATACAGTATAATGCCCCCATACAGTATAATGTCCCCCATACAGTATAATGTCCCCATACAGTATAATGTCCCCATACAGTATAATGTCCCCCATACAGTATAATGTCCCCATACAGTATAATGCCCCATACAGTATAATGCCCCCATACAGTATAATGTCCCCATACAGTATAATGCCCCATACAGTATAATGCCCCTATACAGTATAATGCTCCCATACAGTATAATGCCCACATACAGTATAATGCCCCCATACAGTATAATGCCCCACACAGTATAATGCCCCACACAGTATAATGCCCCACACAGTATAATGCCCCACACAGTATAATGCCCGCATACAGTATAATGCCCGCATGCAGTATAATGCCCCCATGCAGTATAATGCCCCCATACAGTATAATGCCCCCATACAGTATAATGTCCTATACAGTATAATGTCCCCATACAGTATAATGTCCCCATACAGTATAATGTCCCCCATACAGTATAATGTCCCCATACAGTATAATGCCCCATACCGTATAATGCCCCCATACAGTATAATGCCCCCATACAGTATAATGTCCCCATACAGTATAATGCCCCTATACAGTATAATGCTCCCATACAGTATAATGCCCCCATACAGTATAATGCCCCCATACAGTATAATGCCCCACACAGTATAATGTCCCCACACAGTATAATGCCCCCATACAGTATAATGCCCCCATACAGTATAATGCCCCATACAGTATAATATCCCCATACAGTATAATGCCCCCATACAGTATAATGCCCCCATACAGTATAATGCTCCCGTACAGTATAATGCCCCCATAGCTGCCCCTATACAGCATAATGCCCCCATACAGTATAATGCCCCCACACAGTATAATGCCCCCACACAGTATAATGCCCCCATAGCTGCCCCCATACGGTATAACTCCCCCATACAGTATAATGACCCCATAGCTGCACCCATACAGTATAATGCCCCCACACAGTATAATGCCCCCATAGCTGCCCCCATACAGTATAATATCCCCATACAGTATAATGCCCCCATACAGTATAATGCCCCCATAGCTGCCCCATACAGTATAATGCCAACATACAATATAATGCTACCATACCGAATAATGCCCATATAGCTGCCCCCATACAGTATAATGCCCCCATACAGTATAATGCCCCCATACAGTATAATGCTACGATACCGAATAATGCCCATATAGCTGCCCCCATACAGTATAATGCCCCCATACAGTATAATGCTACCATACCGAATAATGGCCATATAGCTGCCCCCTTACAGTATATCGCCCCATACTGTATAATGCCCCCATACAGTATAATGCCCCCATACAGTATAATGCCACCATATAGTATAACGCCCCATAGCTGCCCCATACAGTATAATGTCCCATATACAGTATAATGCCTCCATATAGTATAATGCCCCCATAGCTGCCCCATACAGTATAATGTCCCCATACAGTATAATGTCCCCATACAGTATAATGTCCCCATGCAGTATAATGGCCCATGCAGTATAATGTCCCCATACAGTATAATGCCCCCATACAGTATAATGCCCCATACATTATAATTCCACCATACAGTATAATGCCCCCATACAGTATGCTTCCCCTATACAGTATAATTCACCATACAGTATAATACCCCCATACAGTATAATGCCCCATACAGTATAATGCCCCATACAGTATAATGCCCCATACAGTATAATGCCCCCATACCGTATAATGCTCCATACAGTATAATGTCCCCATACCGTATAATGCCCCCATACAGTATAATGCTCCCATACAGTATAATGTCCCATACAGTATAATGCCCCCATACAGTATAATGCCCCCATACAGTATAATGTCCCCCATACAGTATAATGTCCCCATACAGTATAATGTCCCCATACAGTATAATGTCCCCATACAGTATAATGTCCCCCATACAGTATAATGTCCCCATACAGTATAATGCCCCCATACAGTATAATGTCCCCATACAGTATAATGCCCCTATACAGTATAATGCCCCTATACAGTATAATGCTCCCATACAGTATAATGCCCACATACAGTATAATGCCCCCATACAGTATAATGCCCCACACAGTATAATGCCCCACACAGTATAATGCCCCACACAGTATAATGCCCGCATACAGTATAATGCCCGCATGCAGTATAATGCCCCCATGCAGTATAATGCCCCCATACAGTATAATGTCCTATACAGTATAATGTCCCCATACAGTATAATGTCCCCATACAGTATAATGTCCCCCATACAGTATAATGTCCCCATACAGTATAATGCCCCATACCGTATAATGCCCCCATACAGTATAATGCCCCCATACAGTATAATGTCCCCATACAGTATAATGCCCCTATACAGTATAATGCTCCCATACAGTATAATGCCCCCATACAGTATAATGCCCCCATACAGTATAATGCCCCACACAGTATAATGTCCCCACACAGTATAATGCCCCCATACAGTATAATGCCCCCATACAGTATAATGCCCCATACAGTATAATATCCCCATACAGTATAATGCCCCCATACAGTATAATGCCCCCATACAGTATAATGCCTCCATACAGTATAATGCTACCATACAGTATAATGTCCTCATACAGTACAATGCCAACATACAGTATAATGCCTCCATACAGTATAATGCCTCCATACAGTATAATGTCCCCATACAGTACAATGCTAACATACAGTATAATGCCTCCATACAGTATAATGCCCCTATAGCTGCCCCATACAGTATAATGTTCCCATAGAGTATAATGTCCCCATAAAGTATAATGCCTCCATACAGTATAATGCCTCCATACAGTATAATGTCCCCATACAGTACAATGCCAACATACAGTATAATGCCCCCATACAGTATAATGCCCCTATAGCTGCCCCATACAGTATAATGTTCCCATAGAGTATAATGTCCCCATAAAGTATAATGCCCGCATACAGTATAATGCCCCTATACAGTATAATGCCCCCATACAGTATAATATCCCCATCCAGTATAATGCCCCCATACAGTATAATGCCCCCATACAGTATAATGCCCCTATACAGTATAATGCCCCCATACAGTATAATGCCCCATACAGTATAATGCCCCTATACAGTATAATGCCCCTATACAGTATAATGCCCCATACAGTATAATGCCCCCATACAGTATAATGCCCCCATACATTATAATGTCCCCATAGAGTATAATGCCAACATACAGTATAATACCCCCATACATTATAATGCCCCATACATTATAATGTCCCCATAAAGTATAAGGCCTGCATACAGTATAATGCCCCTATACAGTATAATGCCCTATACAGTATAATGCCCCCATACAGTATAATATCCCCATCCAGTATAATGTCCCCATACAGTATAATGCTCCCATACAGTATAATGCTCCCATACAGTATAATGCTCCCATACAGTATAATGCTCCCATACAGTATAATGCTCCCATACAGTATAATGACCCCATACAGTATAATGACCCCATACAGTATAATGCCCCCGTACAGTATAATGCCCTCAAACCGTATAATGCCACTTTACAGTATAATGCCCCCATACAGTATAATGTCCCCCATACAGTATAATGCCCCCATACAGTATAATGCCCCTATACAGTATAATGCCCCTATACAGTATAATGCCCCCATACAGTATAATGTCCCATACTGTATAATGCCCCATACAGTATAATGCCCCCATACAGTATAATGCCCCCATACAGTATAATGCCCCCATACAGTATAATGCCCCCATACAGTATAATGCCCCCATACAATATAATGTCTCCATACAATATAATGTCTCCATACAGTATAATGCTCCCATACAGTATAATGTCCCATACAGTATAATGCCCCCATACAGTATAATGCCCCCATACAGTATAATGCCCCCATACAGTATAATGCCCCCATACAGTATAATGCCCCCATACAATATAATGCCTCCATACAGTATAATGCTCCCATACAGTATAATGTCCCATACAGTATAATGTCCCATACAGTATAATGCCCCATACAGTATAATGTCCCCATACAGTATAATGTCCCCATACAGTATAATGTCCCCATACAGTATAATGCCCCCATACAGTATAATGCCCCCATACAGTATAATGTCCCCATACAGTATAATGCTCCATACAGTATAATGTCCCCATACAGTATAATGCCCCCATACAGTATAATGCTCCCATACAGTATAATGTCCACATACCGTATAATGCCCACATACCGTATAATGCCCACATACCGTATAATGCCCACATACCGTATAATGCCCCATTCAGTATAATGTCCCCATACAGTATAATGCCCCCATACCGTATAATGCACCCATACCGTATAATGCCCACATACCGTATAATGCTCCATACAGTATAATGTCCCCATACAGTATAATGTCCCCATACAGTATAATGTCCCCATACAGTATAATGTCCCCATACAGTATAATATCCCCATACAGTATAATGCCCCTATACAATATAATGCCCCTATACAATATAATGCCCCCATACAGTATAATGCTCCCATACAGTATAATGTCCCCATACAGTATAATGCCCCCCATACAGTATAATGTCCCCATACAGTATAATGCCCCTATACAATATAATGCTCCATACAGTATAATGCCCCCATACAGTATAATGCCCCCATACTGTATAATGTCCCCATACAGTATAATGTCCCCATACAGTAAAATGTACCCATACAGTATAATGTCCCCATACAGTATAATGCCCCCATACAGTATAATGTCCCCATACAGTATAATGTCCCCATACAGTATAATGTCCCCATACAGTATAATGTCCCCATACAGTATAATGTCCCCATACAGTATAATGTCCCCATACAGTATAATGCCCCCATACAGTATAATGCCCCCCATACAGTATAATGTCCCCATACAGTATAATGCCCCTATACAATATAATGCTCCATACAGTATAATGCCCCCATACAGTATAATGCCCCCATACTGTATAATGTCCCCATACAGTATAATGTCCCCATACAGTAAAATGTACCCATACAGTAAAATGTACCCATACAGTATAATGTCCCCATACAGTATAATGCCCCCATACAGTATAATGTCCCCATACAGTATAATGTCCCCATACAGTATAATGTCCCCATACAGTATAATGTCCCCATACAGTATAATGTCCCCATACAGTATAATGTCCCCATACAGTATAATGCCCCCATACAGTATAATGCCACATACATTATAATTCCACCATACAGTTTAATGCCCCCATACAGTATACTTCCCCTATACATTATAATGCACCATACAGTATAATACCCCCATACAGTATAATGTCCCCATACAGTATAATGCCCCATACAGTATAATGCCCCCTACAGTATTTTGCCCCATACAGTATAATGCTCCCATAAAGTATAATGCCCCCATAGCTGCCCCCATACAGTAAAATGCCCCCATACAGTATAATGTCCCCATACAGTAATTTGCCCCATAGCTGCTCCCATACAGTATAATGTCCCCATACAGTATAATGCCCCATACAGTATAATGCCCCTTTACAGTATAATGCCCTCTTACAGTATAATGCTCCCATAGCTGCCCCCATACAGTGTAATGCCCCCATACAGTATAATGCCCCCATAGCTGCCCCCATAGAGTATAATGCTCCCATACAGTATAATGCCCTCATACAGTACAATGCCCCCATAGCTGCCCCATACAGTATAATGCCTCCATACAGTATAATGCCCCCTTACAGTATAATGCCCCCATACAGTTTAATGCCCCCATACAGTTTAATGCCCCCATAGCTGCCCCATAGCGTATAATGTCCTCATATAGTATAATGCCCCCATACAGTATAATGCCACCATAGCTGCCCCATACAGCATAATGCCCCATAGCTGCCCCATACTGTATCATGCCTACATACAGTATAATGTCCCATAGCTGCCCCCATACAGTATAATGTCCCCAGACGGTATAATGCCCCCATACAGTATAATGCCCCCATACAGTATAATGCCCCCATACAGTATAATGCCCCCATACAGTATAATGCCCCCATGCAGTATAATGTCCCCATACAGTATAATGCCCCCATAGCTGCCCACATACAGTATAATGCCCCCATAGCTGCCCCATAGAGTATATTGCCCCCATACAGTATAATGCCCCCATACAGTAAAATGCCCCCATACAGTATAATGCCCCCATAGCTGCCCACATACAGTATAATGCCCCATACAGTATATTGCCCCATACAGTATAATGCTCCCATAAAGTATAATGCCCCCATAGCTGCCCCATACAGTATAATACCCCCATAGCTGCCCCATAGAGTATATTGCCCCCATACAGTAAAATGCCCCCATACAGTATAATGCCCCATACAGTATAATGCCCCATACAGTTTAATGCCCCCATACAGTATAATGCCCCATACAGTATAATGCCCCATACAGTTTAATGCCCCATACAGTATAATGCCCCATACAGTATAATGCCCCTATACAGTATAATGCCCCTATACAGTATAATGCCCCTATACAGTATAATGCCCCATACAGTATAATGCCCCCATACAGTATAATGCCCCCATACAGTATAATGCCCCCATACATTATAATGTCCCCATACAGTATAATGCCAACATACAGTATAATACCCCCATACATTATAATGCCCCATACATTATAATGTCCCCATAAAGTATAAGGCCTGCATACAGTATAATGCCCCTATACAGTATAATGCCCTATACAGTATAATGCCCCCATACAGTATAATATCCCCATCCAGTATAATGTCCCCATACAGTATAATGCCCCCATACAGTATAATGCTCCCATACAGTATAATGACACCATACAGTATAATGACCCCATACAGTATAATGCCCCCGTACAGTATAATGCCCTCATACAGTATAATGCCCCTATACAGTATAATGCCCCCATACAGTATAATGTCCCCCATACAGTATAATGCCCCCATACAGTATAATGCCCCTATACAGTATAATGCCCCCATACAGTATAATGTCCCATACTGTATAATGCCCCATACAGTATAATGCCCCCATACAGTATAATGCCCCCATACAATATAATGTCTCCATACAGTATAATGCTCCCATACAGTATAATGTCCCATACAGTATAATGCCCCCATACAGTATAATGCCCCCATACAGTATAATGCCCCCATACAGTATAATGCCCCTATACAGTATAATGTCCCCATACAGTATAATGCCCCCATACAGTATAATGCCCCCATACAGTATAATGCCCCAATACAGTATAATGCCCCCATACAGTATAATGCCCCCATACAGTATAATGCCTCCATACAGTATAATGCCCCCATACAGTATAATGCCCCCATACAGTATAATGCCCCCATACAGTATAATGCCCCCATACAGTATAATGCCCCCATACAGTATAATGCCCCCATACAGTATAATGCCCCCATACAGTATAATGCCCCCATACAGTATAATGCCCCCATACAGTATAATGTCCCCATACAGTATAATGCCCCATACAGTATAATGCCCCATACAGTATAATGCCCCATACAGTATAATGCCCCATACAGTATAATGCCCCCATACAGTATAATGCCCCCATACAGTATAATGCCCCCATACAGTATAATGCCCCCATACAGTATAATGCCCCCATACAGTATAATGTCCCCATACAGTATAATGTCCCCATACAGTATAATGCTCCCATACAGTATAACGCCCCATACAGTATAACGTCCTATACAGTATAACGCCCCCATACAGTATAACGCCCCCATACAGTATAACGCCCCCATACAGTATAACGCCCCCATACAGTATAACGCCCCCATACAGTATAACGCCCCCATACAGTATAACGCCCCCATACAGTATAACGCCCCCATACAGTATAACGCCCCCATACAGTATAACGCCCCCATACAGTATAACGCCCCCATACAGTATAACGCCCCCATACAGTATAACGCCCCCATACAGTATAACGCCCCATACAGTATAATACCCCATACAGTATAATGTCCCCCATACAGTATAATGTCCCCCATACAGTATAATGTCCCCATACAGTATAATGCCCCATACAGTATAATGTCCCCATACAGTATAATGCCCCATACAGTATAATGCCCCTATACAGTATAATGCTCCAATACAGTATAATGCCCCCATACAGTATAATGCCCCCACACAGTATAATGCCCCCACACAGTATAATGCCCCCATACAGTATAATGCCCCCATACAGTATAATGTCCCCATACAGTATAATGTCCCCATACAGTATAATGTCCTATACAGTATAATGTCCCCATACAGTATAATGTCCCCATACAGTATAATGTCCCCATACAGTATAATGTCCCCATACAGTATAATGTCCCCATACAGTATAATGTCCCCATACAGTATAATGTCCCCATACAGTATAATGCCCTCATACAGTATAATGCTCCCATACAGTATAATGTCCCATACAGTATAATGCCCCCATACAGTATAATGCCCCATACAGTATAATGCCCCCATACAGTATAATGCCCCCATACAGTATAATGCCCTATACAGTATAATGTCCCCATACCGTATAATGTCCCCATACCGTATAATGCCCCCATACCGTATAATGCTCCCATACAGTATAATGTCCCATACAGTATAATGCCCCCATACAGTATAATGCCCCATACAGTATAATGTCCCCATACAGTATAATGTCCCCATACAGTATAATGTCCCCATACAGTATAATGTCCCCATACAGTATAATGTCCCCATACAGTATAATGTCCCCATACAGTATAATGCCCCCATACAGTATAATGCCCCCATACAGTATAATGTCCCCATACAGTATAATGCCGCATACAGTATAATGCCCCATACAGTATAATGCTCCCATTCAGTATAATGCCCACATACAGTATAATGCCCCCATACAGTATAATGCCCCACACAGTATAATGCCCCACACAGTATAATGCCCCACACAGTATAATGCCCGCATACAGTATAATGTCCCCATACAGTATAATGTCCCCATACAGTATAATGTCCCCATACAGTATAATGCCCCCATGCAGTATAATGCCCCCATGCAGTATAATGCCCCCATGCAGTATAATGCCCCCATACAGTATAATGCCCCCATACAGTATAATGTCCTATACAGTATAATGTCCCCATACAGTATAATGTCCCCCATACAGTATAATGTCCCCATACAGTATAATGCCCCATACCGTATAATGCCCCCATACAGTATAATGTCCCCATACAGTATAATGCCCCATACAGTATAATGCCCCTATACAGTATAATGCTCCCATACAGTATAATGCCCCCATACAGTATAATGCCCCCATACAGTATAATGCCCCCATACAGTATAATGCCCCACACAGTATAATGTCCCCACACAGTATAATGTCCCCACACAGTATAATGTCCCCACACAGTATAATGCCCCCATACAGTATAATGCCCCCATACAGTATAATGCCCCCATACAGTATAATGCCCCCATACAGTATAATGCCCCCATACAGTATAATATCCCCATACAGTATAATATCCCCATACAGTATAATGCCCCCATACAGTATAATGCCCCCATACAGTATAATGCCTCCATACAGTATAATGCTACCATACAGTATAATGTCCTCATACAGTACAATGCCAACATACAGTATAATGCCTCCATACAGTATAATGCCCCATACAGTATAATACCCCATACAGTATAATGTCCCCCATACAGTATAATGTCCCCATACAGTATAATGCCCCATACAGTATAATGCCCCATACAGTATAATGCCCCCATACAGTATAATGCCCCCATACAGTATAATGTCCCCATACAGTATAATGCCCCATACAGTATAATGCCCCTATACAGTATAATGCTCCCATACAGTATAATGCCCCCATACAATATAATGCCCCCATACAGTATAATGCCCCACACAGTATAATGCCCCCATACAGTATAATGTCCCCATACAGTATAATGTCCCCATACAGTATAATGTCCCCATACAGTATAATGTCCCCATACAGTATAATGCCCCCATACAGTATAATGTCCTATACAGTATAATGTCCCCATACAGTATAATGTCCCCATACAGTATAATGTCCCCATACAGTATAATGCCCTCATACAGTATAATGCTCCCATACAGTATAATGTCCCATACAGTATAATGCCCCCATACAGTATAATGCCCCATACAGTATAATGCCCCATACAGTATAATGCCCCATACAGTATAATGCCCCATACAGTATAATGCCCCCATACAGTATAATGTCCCCATACAGTATAATGTCCCCATACCGTATAATGCCCCATACCGTATAATGCCCCATACCGTATAATGCTCCCATACAGTATAATGTCCCATACAGTATAATGCCCCCATACAGTATAATGCCCCATACAGTATAATGTCCCCATACAGTATAATGTCCCCATACAGTATAATGTCCCCATACAGTATAATGTCCCCATACAGTATAATGTCCCCATACAGTATAATGCCCCATACAGTATAATGCCCCCATACAGTATAATGTCCCCATACAGTATAATGCCCCATACAGTATAATGCCCCATACAGTATAATGCTCCCATACAGTATAATGCCCACATACAGTATAATGCCCCCATACAGTATAATGCCCCCATACAGTATAATGCCCCACACAGTATAATGCCCCACACAGTATAATGCCCCACACAGTATAATGCCCCACACAGTATAATGCCCGCATACAGTATAATGTCCCCATACAGTATAATGTCCCCATACAGTATAATGCCCCCATGCAGTATAATGCCCCCATACAGTATAATGCCCCCATACAGTATAATGTCCCCATACAGTATAATGTCCCCCATACAGTATAATGTCCCCATACAGTATAATGCCCCATACCGTATAATGCCCCATACCGTATAATGCCCCCATACAGTATAATGTCCCCATACAGTATAATGCCCCATACAGTATAATGCCCCTATACAGTATAATGCTCCCATACAGTATAATGCCCCCATACAGTATAATGCCCCCATACAGTATAATGCCCCCATACAGTATAATGCCCCCATACAGTATAATGCCCCCATACAGTATAATGCCCCCATACAGTATAATGCCCCACACAGTATAATGTCCCCACACAGTATAATGCCCCCATACAGTATAATGCCCCCATACAGTATAATGCCCCCATACAGTATAATGTCCCCATACAGTATAATGTCCCCATACAGTATAATGCCCCTATACAGTATAATGCTCCCATACAGTATAATGCTCCCATACAGTATAATGCCCCCATACAGTATAATGCCCCATACAGTATAATGCCCCACACAGTATAATGTCCCCACACAGTATAATGCCCCCATACAGTATAATGCCCCCATACAGTATAATGCCCCCATACAGTATAATGCCCCCATACAGTATAATATCCCCATACAGTATAATATCCCCATACAGTATAATGCCCCCATACAGTATAATGCCCCCATACAGTATAATGCCTCCATACAGTATAATGCTACCATACAGTATAATGTCCTCATACAGTACAATGCCAACATACAGTATAATGCCTCCATACAGTATAATGCCTCCATACAGTATAATGTCCCCATACAGTACAATGCTAACATACAGTATAATGCCCCCATACAGTATAATGCCCCTATAGCTGCCCCATACAGTATAATGTTCCCATAGAGCATAATGTCCCCATAAAGTATAATGCCTCCATACAGTATAATGTCCCCATACAGTACAATGCCAACATACAGTATAATGCCCCCATACAGTATAATGCCCCTATAGCTGCCCCATACAGTATAATGTTCCCATAGAGTATAATGTCCCCATAAAGTATAATGCCCGCATACAGTATAATGCCCCTATACAGTATAATGCCCCCATACAGTATAATATCCCCATACAGTATAATATCCCCATACAGTATAATGCCCCCATACAGTATAATGCCCCATACAGTATAATGCCCCTATACAGTATAATGCCCCATACAGTATAATGCCCCATACAGTATAATGCCCCTATACAGTATAATGCCCCTATACAGTATAATGCCCCATACAGTATAATGCCCCCATACAGTATAATGCCCCCATACATTATAATGTCCCCATACAGTATAATGCCAACATACAGTATAATACCCCCATACATTATAATGCCCCATACATTATAATGTCCCCATAAAGTATAAGGCCTGCATACAGTATAATGCCCCTATACAGTATAATGCCCTATACAGTATAATGCCCTATACAGTATAATGCCCCCATACAGTATAATATCCCCATCCAGTATAATGCCCCCATACAGTATAATGCTCCCATACAGTATAATGCTCCCATACAGTATAATGCTCCCATACAGTATAATGACCCCATACAGTATAATGCCCCCGTACAGTATAATGCCACTATACAGTATAATGCCCCCGTACAGTATAATGTCCCCCATACAGTATAATGCCCCCATACAGTATAATGCCCCTATACAGTATAATGCCCCCATACAGTATAATGTCCCATACTGTATAATGCCCCATACTGTATAATGCCCCATACAGTATAATGCCCCCATACAGTATAATGCCCCCATACAGTATAATGCCCCCATACAATATAATGTCTCCATACAGTATAATGCTCCCATACAGTATAATGTCCCATACAGTATAATGTCCCATACAGTATAATGCCCCCATACAGTATAATGCCCCCATACAGTATAATGCCCCCATACAGTATAATGCCCCCATACAGTATAATGCCCCCATACAGTATAATGCCCCCATACAATATAATGTCTCCATACAGTATAATGCTCCCATACAGTATAATGTCCCATACAGTATAATGCCCCATACAGTATAATGCTCCATACAGTATAATGTCCCCATACAGTATAATGTCCCATACAGTATAATGTCCCCATACAGTATAATGTCCCCATACAGTATAATGTCCCCATACAGTATAATGTCCCCATACAGTATAATGTCCCCATACAGTATAATGTCCCCATACAGTATAATGCCCCCATACAGTATAATGCCCCCATACAGTATAATGCCCCCATACAGTATAATGCCGCATACAGTATAATGCCCCATACAGTATAATGCTCCCATACAGTATAATGCCCACATACAGTATAATGCCCCCATACAGTATAATGCCCCACACAGTATAATGCCCCACACAGTATAATGCCCGCATACAGTATAATGTCCCCATGCAGTATAATGCCCCCATGCAGTATAATGCCCCCATGCAGTATAATGCCCCCATACAGTATAATGCCCCCATACAGTATAATGCCCTATACAGTATAATGTCCCCATACAGTATAATGTCCCCCATACAGTATAATGTCCCCATACAGTATAATGCCCCATACCGTATAATGCCCCCATACAGTATAATGTCCCCATACAGTATAATGCCCCATACAGTATAATGCCCCTATACAGTATAATGCTCCCATACAGTATAATGCCCCCATACAGTATAATGCCCCCATACAGTATAATGCCCCACACAGTATAATGTCCCCACACAGTATAATGCCCCCATACAGTATAATGCCCCCATACAGTATAATGCCCCCATACAGTATAATGCCCCCATACAGTATAATATCCCCATACAGTATAATATCCCCATACAGTATAATATCCCCATACAGTATAATATCCCCATACAGTATAATGCCCCCATACAGTATAATGCCCCCATACAGTATAATGCCTCCATACAGTATAATGCTACCATACAGTATAATGCTACCATACAGTATAATGTCCTCATACAGTACAATGCCAACATACAGTATAATGCCTCCATACAGTATAATGCCCCATACAGTATAATACCCCATACAGTATAATGTCCCCCATACAGTATAATGTCCCCATACAGTATAATGCCCCATACAGTATAATGCCCCCATACAGTATAATGTCCCCATACAGTATAATGCCCCATACAGTATAATGCCCCTATACAGTATAATGCTCCCATACAGTATAATGCCCCCATACAATATAATGCCCCCATACAGTATAATGCCCCACACAGTATAATGCCCCCATACAGTATAATGTCCCCATACAGTATAATGTCCCCATACAGTATAATGCCCCCATACAGTATAATGTCCCATACAGTATAATGTCCTATACAGTATAATGTCCCCATACAGTATAATGTCCCCATACAGTATAATGTCCCCATACAGTATAATGCCCTCATACAGTATAATGCTCCCATACAGTATAATGTCCCATACAGTATAATGCCCCCATACAGTATAATGCCCCATACAGTATAATGCCCCCATACAATATAATGCCCCCATACAGTATAATGCCCCCATACAGTATAATGTCCCCATACAGTATAATGTCCCCATACAGTATAATGTCCCATACAGTATAATGTCCTATACAGTATAATGCCCCCATACAGTATAATGTCCCCATACAGTATAATGTCCCCCATACAGTATAATGTCCCCATACAGTATAATGCCCCATACCGTATAATGCCCCATACCGTATAATGCCCCCATACAGTATAATGTCCCCATACAGTATAATGCCCCATACAGTATAATGCCCCTATACAGTATAATGCTCCCATACAGTATAATGCCCCCATACAGTATAATGCCCCCATACAGTATAATGCCCCCATACAGTATAATGCCCCACACAGTATAATGTCCCCACACAGTATAATGCCCCCACACAGTATAATGCCCCCATACAGTATAATATCCCCATACAGTATAATATCCCCTTACAGTATAATGCCCCCATACAGTATAATGCCCCCATACAGTATAATGCCTCCATACAGTATAATGCTACCATACAGTATAATGTCCTCATACAGTACAATGCCAACATACAGTATAATGCCTCCATACAGTATAATGCCTCCATACAGTATAATGTCCCCATACAGTACAATGCTAACATACAGTATAATGCCCCCATACAGTATAATGCCCCTATAGCTGCCCCATACAGTATAATGTTCCCATAGAGCATAATGTCCCCATAAAGTATAATGCCTCCATACAGTATAATGTCCCCATACAGTACAATGCCAACATACAGTATAATGCCCCCATACAGTATAATGCCCCTATAGCTGCCCCATACAGTATAATGTTCCCATAGAGTATAATGTCCCCATAAAGTATAATGCCCGCATACAGTATAATGCCCCTATACAGTATAATGCCCCCATACAGTATAATATCCCCATACAGTATAATGCCCCATACAGTATAATGCCCCATACAGTATAATGCCCCCATACAGTATAATGCCCCCATACAGTATAATGCCCCATACAGTATAATGCCCCTATACAGTATAATGCCCCTATACAGTATAATGCCCCTATACAGTATAATGCCCCATACAGTATAATGCCCCCATACAGTATAATGCCCCCATACATTATAATGCCCCCATACAGTATAATGCCAACATACAGTATAATACCCCCATACATTATAATGCCCCATACATTATAATGTCCCCATAAAGTATAAGGCCTGCATACAGTATAATGCCCCTATACAGTATAATGCCCTATACAGTATAATGCCCCCATACAGTATAATATCCCCATCCAGTATAATGTCCCCATACAGTATAATGCCCCCATACAGTATAATGCTCCCATACAGTATAATGCTCCCATACAGTATAATGACCCCATACAGTATAATGCCCCCGTACAGTATAATGCCCTCATACAGTATAATGCCCCCGTACAGTATAATGTCCCCCATACAGTATAATGCCCCCATACAGTATAATGCCCCTATACAGTATAATGCCCCCATACAGTATAATGTCCCATACTGTATAATGCCTCATACTGTATAATGCCCCATACAGTATAATGCCCCCATACAGTATAATGCCCCCATACAGTATAATGCCCCCATACAATATAATGTCTCCATACAGTATAATGCTCCCATACAGTATAATGTCCCATACAGTATAATGCCCCCATACAGTATAATGCCCCCATACAGTATAATGCCCCCATACAGTATAATGCCCCCATACAGTATAATGCCCCCATACAGTATAATGCCCCCATACAATATAATGTCTCCATACAGTATAATGCTCCCATACAGTATAATGTCCCATACAGTATAATGTCCCATACAGTATAATGCCCCATACAGTATAATGCTCCATACAGTATAATGTCCCCATACAGTATAATGCCCCCATACAGTATAATGCTCCCATACAGTATAATGTCCCCATACAGTATAATGTCCCCATACAGTATAATGCCCACATACCGTATAATGCCCACATACCGTATAATGCCCACATACCGTATAATGCCCACATACCGTATAATGCCCACATACCGTATAATGCCCCATTCAGTATAATGTCCCCATACAGTATAATGTCCCCATACCGTATAATGCCCACATACCGTATAATGCTCCATACAGTATAATGCCCCCATACAGTATAATGCCCCCATACAGTATAATGCCCCCATACAGTATAATGCCCCCATACAGTATAATGTCCCCCTACAGTATAATGCCCCTATACAATATAATGCCCCATACAGTATAATGTCCCCCTACAGTATAATGCCCCTATACAATATAATGCCCCATACAGTATAATGTCCCCATACAGTATAATGCCCCCCATACAGTATAATGTCCCCATACAGTATAATGCCCCCATACAATATAATGCTCCATACAGTATAATGCCCCCATACAGTATAATACCCCCATACAGTATAATGCCCCCATACTGTATAATGTCCCCATACAGTATAATGTCCCCATACAGTATAATGCCCCCATACAGTATAATGCCCCCATACAGTATAATGTCCCCATACAGTATAATGTCCCCATACAGTATAATGTCCCCATACAGTATAATGTCCCCATACAGTATAATGTCCCCATACAGTATAATTCCACCATACAGTTTAATGCCCCCATACAGTATACTTCCCCTATACATTATAATGCACCATACAGTATAATGTCCCCATACAGTACAATGCCCCATACAGTATAATGCCCCCTACAGTATATTGCCCCATACAGTATAATGCTCCCATAAAGTATAATGCCCCCATAGCTGCCCCCATACAGTATAATGCCCCATAGCTGCCCCCATAGAGTATAATGCCCCCATACAGTATAATGTCCCCATACAGTAATTTGCCCCCATAGCTGCTCCCATACAGTATAATGTCCCCATACAGTATAATGCCCCATACAGTATAATGCCCCTTTACAGTATAATGCCCTCATACAGTATAATGCTCCCATAGCTGCCCCCATACAGTGTAATGCCCCCATACAGTATAATGCCCCCATAGCTGCCCCCATAGAGTATAATGCTCCCATACAGTATAATGCCCTCATACAGTACAATGCCCCCATAGCTGCCCCATACAGTATAATGCCTCCATACAGTATAATGCCCCCTTACAGTATAATGCCCCCATACAGTTTAATGCCCCCATACAGTTTAATGCCCCCATAGCTGCCCCATAGCGTATAATGTCCCCATATAGTATAATGCCCCCATACAGTATAATGCCACCATAGCTGCCCCATACAGCATAATGCCCCATAGCTGCCCCATACTGTATCATGCCCCCATACAGTATAATGTCCCATAGCTGCCCCCATACAGTATAATGTCCCCAGACGGTATAATGCCCCCATACAGTATAATGCCCCCATACAGTATAATTCCCCCATGCAGTATAATGTCCCCATACAGTATAATGCCCCCATAGCTGCCCACATACAGTATAATGCCCCCATAGCTGCCCCATACAGTATAATGCCCCCATACAGTATAATGCCCCCATACAGTAAAATGCCCCCATGCAGTATAATGCCCCCATAGCTGCCCACATACAGTATAATGCCCCATACAGTATATTGCCCCATACAGTATAATGCTCCCATAAAGTATAATGCCCCCATAGCTGCCCCCATACAGTATAATGCCCCCATAGAGTATATTGCCCCCATACAGTGTAATGCCCCCATACAGTAAAATGCCCCCACAGCTGCCCCCATACAGTATAATGCCCCCATACAGTATAATGCCCCCATACAGTATAATGCCCCCATACAGTATAATGCCCCCATACAGTATAATGCCCCCATACAGTATAATGCCCCCATACAGTATAATGCCCCCATAGCGTATAATGCCCCCATACAGTATAATTCCCCCATACAGTATAATGCCCCCATAGCTGCCCCCATACAGTATAATTCCCCCATGCAGTACAATGCCCCCATACAGTATAGTGCCCCCATAGCTGCCCCCATACAGTATAATGCCCCCATACAGTATAATGCTCCCGTACAGTATAATGCCCCCATAGCTGCCCCTATACAGCATAATGCCCCCATACAGTATAATGCCCCCACACAGTATAATGCCCCCACACAGTATAATGCCCCCATAGCTGCCCCCATACGGTATAACTCCCCCATACAGTATAATGACCCCATAGCTGCACCCATACAGTATAATGCCCCCACACAGTATAATGCCCCCATAGCTGCCCCATACAGTATAATGTCCCCATACAGTATAATGCCCCCATACAGTATAATGCCCCCATAGCTGCCCCATACAGTATAATGCCAACATACAATATAATGCTACCATACCGAATAATGCCCATATAGCTGCCCCCATACAGTATAATGCCCCCATACAGTATAATGCTACGATACCGAATAATGCCCATATAGCTGCCCCCATACAGTATAATGCCCCCATACAGTATAATGCTACCATACCGAATAATGGCCATATAGCTGCCCCCTTACAGTATATCGCCCCATACTGTATAATGCCCCCATACAGTATAATGCCCCCATACAGTATAATGCCACCATATAGTATAACGCCCCATAGCTGCCCCATACAGTATAATGTCCCATATACAGTATAATGCCTCCATATAGTATAATGCCCCCATAGCTGCCCCATACAGTATAATGTCCCCATACAGTATAATGTCCCCATACAGTATAATGTCCCCATGCAGTATAATGGCCCATGCAGTATAATGTCCCCATACAGTATAATGCCCCCATACAGTATAATGCCCCATACATTATAATTCCACCATACAGTATAATGCCCCCATACAGTATGCTTCCCCTATACAGTATAATTCACCATACAGTATAATGCCCCATACAGTATAATGCCCCATACAGTATAATGCCCCATACAGTATAATGCCCCATACAGTATAATGCCCCCATACAGTATAATGTCCCCCATACCGTATAATGCTCCATACAGTATAATGTCCCCATACAGTATAATGCCCCCATACAGTATAATGCCCCCATACAGTATAATGTCCCCCTACAGTATAATGCCCCTATACAATATAATGCCCCATACAGTATAATGCCCCCATACAGTATAATGCTCCCATACTTTATAATGTCCCCATACAGTATAATGCCCCCCATACAGTATAATGTCCCCATACAGTATAATGCCCCCATACAGTATAATGCCCCCATACAATATAATGCCCCCATACAGTATAATACCCCCATACAGTATAATACCCCCATACAGTATAATACCCCCATACAGTATAATGCCCCCATACTGTATAATGTCCCCATACAGTATAATGTCCCCATACAGTATAATGTCCCCATACAGTATAATGCCCCCATACAGTATAATGCCCCCATACAGTATAATGTCCCCATACAGTATAATGTCCCCATACAGTATAATGTCCCCATACAGTATAATGTCCCCATACAGTATAATGTCCCCATACAGTATAATGTCCCCATACAGTATAATGTCCCCATACAGTATAATGTCCCCATACAGTATAATGTCCCCATACAGTATAATGTCCCCATACAGTATAATGCCCCCATACAGTATAATGCCCCATACATTATAATTCCACCATACAGTTTAATGCCCCCATACAGTATACTTCCCCTATACATTATAATGCACCATACAGTATAATACCCCCATACAGTATAATGTCCCCATACAGTATAATGCCCCCATAGCTGCCCCCATACAGTATAATGCCCCCATAGCTGCCCCCATAGAGTATAATGCCCCCATACAGTATAATGTCCCCATACAGTAATTTGCCCCCATAGCTGCTCCCATACAGTATAATGTCCCCATACAGTATAATGCCCCATACAGTATAATGCCCCTTTACAGTATAATGCCCTCATACAGTATAATGCTCCCATAGCTGCCCCCATACAGTGTAATGCCCCCATACAGTATAATGCCCCCATAGCTGCCCCCATAGAGTATAATGCTCCCATACAGTATAATGCCCTCATACAGTACAATGCCCCCATAGCTGCCCCATACAGTATAATGCCTCCATACAGTATAATGCCCCCTTACAGTATAATGCCCCCATACAGTTTAATGCCCCCATACAGTTTAATGCCCCCATAGCTGCCCCATAGCGTATAATGTCCCCATAAAGTATAATGCCCCCATACAGTATAATGCCACCATAGCTGCCCCATACAGCATAATGCCCCATAGCTGCCCCATACTGTATCATGCCCCCATACAGTATAATGTCCCATAGCTGCCCCCATACAGTATAATGTCCCCAGACGGTATAATGCCCCCATACAGTATAATGCCCCCATACAGTATAATGCCCCCATACAGTATAATTCCCCCATGCAGTATAATGTCCCCATACAGTATAATGCCCCCATAGCTGCCCACATACAGTATAATGCCCCCATAGCTGCCCCATACAGTATAATGCCCCCATACAGTAAAATGCCCCCATACAGTAAAATGCCCCCATGCAGTATAATGCCCCCATAGCTGCCCACATACAGTATAATGCCCCATACAGTATATTGCCCCATACAGTATAATGCTCCCATAAAGTATAATGCCCCCATAGCTGCCCCCATACAGTATAATGCCCCCATAGAGTATATTGCCCCCATACAGTGTAATGCCCCCATACAGTAAAATGCCCCCACAGCTGCCCCCATATAGTATAATGCCCCCATACAGTATAATGCCCCCATACAGTATAATGCCCCCATAGCGTATAATGCCCCCATAGCGTATAATGCCCCCATAGCGTATAATGCCCCCATAGCGTATAATGCCCCCATACAGTATAATGCCCCCATACAGTATAATGCCCCCATAGCTGCCCCCATACAGTATAATTCCCCCATGCAGTACAATGCCCCCATACAGTATAGTGCCCCCATAGCTGCCCCCATACAGTATAATGCCCCCATACAGTATAATGCTCCCGTACAGTATAATGCCCCCATAGCTGCCCCTATACAGCATAATGCCCCCATACAGTATAATGCCCCCACACAGTATAATGCCCCCATAGCTGCCCCCATACGGTATAACTCCCCCATACAGTATAATGACCCCATAGCTGCACCCATACAGTATAATGCCCCCACACAGTATAATGCCCCCATAGCTGCCCCCATACAGTATAATGTCCCCATACAGTATAATGCCCCCATACAGTATAATGCCCCCATAGCTGCCCCCATACAGTATAATGCCAACATACAATATAATGCTACCATACCGAATAATGCCCATATAGCCCATACAGCCCATATAGCCCATACAGTATAGTGCCCCCATAGCTGCCCCCATACAGTATAATGCCCCCATACAGTATAATGCTCCCGTACAGTATAATGTCCCCGTAGCTGCCCCTATACAGTATAATGCCCCCATACAGTATAATGCCCCCATACAGTATAATGCCCCACACAGTATAATGCCCCCATAGCTGCCCCCATACGGTATAACTCCCCCATACAGTATAATGACCCCATACAGTATAATGCCCCCATAGCTGCACCCATACAGTATAATGCCCCCACACAGTATAATGCCCCCATAGCTGCCCCCATACAGTATAATGTCCCCATACAGTATAATGCCCCCATACAGTATAATGCCCCCATAGCTGCCCCATACAGTATAATGCCAACATACAATATAATGCTACCATACCGAATAATGCCCATATAGCTGCCCCCATACAGTATAATGCCCCCATACAGTATAATGCTACGATACCGAATAATGCCCATATAGCTGCCCCCATACAGTATAATGCCCCCATACAGTATAATGCTACCATACCGAATAATGGCCATATAGCTGCCCCCTTACAGTATATCGCCCCATACTGTATAATGCCCCCATACAGTATAATGCCCCCATACAGTATAATGCCACCATATAGTATAACGCCCCTTAGCTGCCCCATACAGTATAATGTCCCATATACAGTATAATGCCTCCATATAGTATAATGCCCCCATACCTGCCCCATACAGTATAATGTCCCCATACAGTATAATGTCCCCATACAGTATAATGTCCCCATGCAGTATAATGGCCCATGCAGTATAATGTCCCCAAACAGTATAATTCCACCATACAGTATAATGCCCCCATACAGTATGCTTCCCCTATACAGTATAATTCACCATACAGTATAATACCCCCATACAGTATAATGTCCCCCATACAGTATAATGCCCCATACAGTATAATGCCCCATACAGTATAATGCCCCCATACAGTATAATGTCCCCATACAGTATAATGTCCCCATACAGTATAATGCCCCCAGACAGTATAATGCCCCCAGACAGTATAATGCCCCCATACAGCATAATACCCCCATACAGTATAATGCCCCCATACAGTATAATGTCCCATACAGTATAATGTCCCATACAGTATAATGTCCCATACAGTATAATGCCTCATACAGTATAATGCCTCATACAGTATAATGCCTCATACAGTATAATGCCCCCATACAGTATAATGCCCCCATACAGTATAATGCCCCATACAGTATAATGCCCCATACAGTATATTGCCCCATACAGTATATTGCCCCATACAGTATAATGCCCCCATAGCTGCCCCATACAGTATAATGCCCCCATAGCTGCCCCATAGAGTATAATGCCCCCATACAGTAAAATGCCCCCATACAGTATAATGCCCCCATACAGTATAATGCTCCCATACAGTATAATGCCCCCATAGCGTATAATGTCCCCATACAGTAATTTGCCCCCATAGCTGCTCCCATACAGTATAATGTCCCCATACAGTATAATGCCCCATACAGTATAATGCCCCCATACAGTATAATACTCCCATAGCTGCCCCCATACAGTGTAATGCCCCCATACAGTATAAAGCCCCCATAGCTGCCCCCATAGCTGCCCCCATAGAGTATAATGCTCCCATACAGTATAATGCCCTCATACAGTATAATGCCCCCATAGCTGCGCCTATACAGTATAATGCCTCCATACAGTATAATGCCCCCTTACAGTATAATGCCCCCATACAGTTTAATGCCCCCATACAGTTTAATGCCCCCATAGCTGCCCCATAGCGTATAATGTCCCCATATAGTATAATGCCCCCATACAGTATAATGCCACCATAGCTGCCCCATACAGCATAATGCCCCTATACAGTATAATGCCCCATAGCTGCCCCATACTGTATCATGCCCCCATACAGTATAATGGCCCATAGCTGCCCCCATACAGTATAATGTCCCCAGACGGTATAATGCCCCCAGACGGTATAATGCCCCCATACAGTATAATGCCCCCAGACGGTATAATGCCCCCATACAGTATAATTCCCCCATACAGTATAATTCCCCCATACAGTATAATGCCCCCATACAGTATAATGTCCCCATACAGTATATTGCCCCATAGAGTATAATTCCCCCATACAGTATAATTCCCCCATACAGTATAAAGCTGCCATACAGTATAATGCCCCCATAGCTGCCCCCATAGATTATAATGCCCTATACAGTATAATGCCCACATAGCTGCCCCATACAGTATAATGCCCCATACAGTATAATGCCCCATACAGTATATTGCCCCATACAGTATAATGCCCCCATAGCTGCCCCTATAGAGTATATTGTCCCCATACAGTATAATGCCCCCATACAGTTTAATGCCCACATACAGTATAATGCCCCCATAGCGTATAATGTCCCCATACAGTAATTTTGCCCCCATAGCTGCTCCCATACAGTATAATGTCCCCATACAGTATAATGCCCCATACAGTATAATGACCCCATACAGTATAATGCCCCTATACAGTATAATGCCCCATAGCGTATAATGTCCCCATACAGTAATTTGCCCCCATAGCTGCTCCCATACAGTATAATGTCCCCATACAGTATAATGCCCCATACAGTATAATGCCCCTTTACAGTATAATGCCCCCATACAGTATAATGCCCCCATACAGTATAATACTCCCATAGCTGCACCCATACAGTGTAATGCCCCCATACAGTATAATGCCCCCATAGCTGCCCCCATAGCTGCTCCCATACAGTATAATGCTCCCATACAGTATAATGCCCTCATACAGTATAATGCCCCCATAGCTGCCCCCATACAGTATAATGCCTCCATACAGTTTAATGCCCCCATACAGTTTAATGCCCCCATAGCTGCCCCATAGTGTATAATGTCCCCATATAGTATAATGCCCCCATACAGTATAATGCCACCATAGCTGCCCCATACAGCATAATGCCCCTATACAGTATAATGCCCCATAGCTGCCCCATACTGTATCATGCCCCCATACAGTTTAATGCCCCATACAGTTTAATGCCCCCATAGCTGCCCCATAGCGTATAATGTCCCCATATAGTATAATGCCCCCATACAGTATAATGCCACCATAGCTACCCCATACAGCATAATGCCCCTATACAGTATAATGCCCCATAGCTGCCCCATACTGTATCATGCCCCCATACAGTATAATGGCCCATAGCTGCCCCCAAACAGTATAATGTCCCTAGACTGTATAATGCCCCAGACGGTATAATGCCCCCATACAGTATAATGCCCCCATACAGTATAATTCCCCCATACAGTATAATGTCCCCATACAGTATAATGTCCCCATACAGTATATTGCCCCCATAGAGTATAATGCCCCCATACAGTATAATTCCCCCATACAGTATAAAGCTGCCATACAGTATAATGCCCCCATAGCTGCCCCCATAGATTATAATGCCCCATACAGTATAATGCCCACATAGCTGCCCCATACAGTATAATGCCCCCATAGGTGCCCCGTGGTGTTTAATGTCCCCATATAGTTTAATTGCCCCACACAGTATAATGCTCCCATAGCTGCCCCAATACAGTATAATGCCCCCATACAGTATAATTCCCCATACAGTATAATGCCCCCATACAGTATAATGCCCGCATAGGTGCTCCCATACAGTATAATGTCCCCATACAGTATAATGCCCCCATAGCTGCCCACATACAGTATAATGCCCCATACAGTATATTGCCCCATACAGTATAATGCTCCCATAAAGTATAATGCCCCCATAGCTGCCCCCATACAGTATAATGCCCCCATAGCTGCCCCCATAGAGTATATTGCCCCCATACAGTATAATGCCCCCATACAGTAAAATGCCCCCACAGCTGCCCCCATACAGTATAATGCCCCCATAGCGTATAATGCCCCCATACAGTATAATGCCCCCATAGCTGCCCCCATACAGTATAATTCCCCCATGCAGTACAATGCCCCCATACAGTATAGTGCCCCCATAGCTGCCCCCATACAGTATAATGCCCCCATACAGTATAATGCTCCCGTACAGTATAATTCCCCCATAGCTGCCCCTATACAGTATAATGCCCCCATACAGTATAATGCCCCCATACAGTATAATGCCCCCACACAGTATAATGCCCCAATAGCTGCCCCCATACGGTATAACTCCCCCATACAGTATAATGACCCCATACAGTATAATGCCCCCATAGCTGCACCCATACAGTATAATGCCCCCACACAGTATAATGCCCCCATAGCTGCCCCCATACAGTATAATGTCCCCATACAGTATAATGCCCCCATACAGTATAATGCCCCCATAGCTGCCCCCATACAGTATAATGCCAACATACAATATAATGCTACCATACCGAATAATGCCCATATAGCTGCCCCCATACAGTATAGTGCACCCATAGCTGCCCCCATACAGTATAATGCCCCCATACAGTATAATGCTCCCGTACAGTATAATGTCCCCATAGCTGCCCCTATACAGTATAATGCCCCCATACAGTATAATGCCCCCATACAGTATAATGCCCCCACACAGTATAATGCCCCCATAGCTGCCCCCATACGGTATAACTCCCCCATACAGTATAATGTCCCCATACAGTATAATGCCCCCATACAGTATAATGCCCCCATAGCTGCCCCCATACAGTATAATGCCAACATACAATATAATGCTACCATACCGTATAATGCCCATATAGCTGCCCCCATACAGTATAATGCTACGATACC
>NC_134687.1:656058695-656261195 GCF_050947455.1 Rhinoderma darwinii
TATTACAGTAACTCCACATGTAATACGTCATCTCACCACCGCCATCATGTGACTACTGCGCCTGTGACTATTATATTATATTCTATACATCATATATTACAGTAACTCCACATGTAACACGTCATCTCACCACCGCCATCATGTGACTACTGCACCTGTAACTATTATATTATATTCTATACCTCATATATTACAGTAACTCCACATGTAACGACATCTCACCACCACCATCATGTGACTACTGCACCTGTAACTATTATATTATATTCTATACATCATATATTACAGTAACTCCACATGTAACACGTCATCTCACCACCACCATCATGTGACTACTGCGCCTGTAACTATTATATTATATTCTATACATCATATATTACAGTAACTCCACATGTAACACGTCATCTCACCACCACCATCATGTGACTACTGCGCCTGTAACTATTATATTATATTCTATACATCATATATTACAGTAACTCCACATGTAACGACATCTCACCACCACCATCATGTGACTACTGCACCTGTAACTATTATATTATATTCTATACATCATATATTACAGTAACTCCACATGTAACACGTCATCTCACCACCATCATCATGTGACTACTGCGCCTGTAACTATTATATTATATTCTATACATCATATATTACAGTAACTCCACATGTAACATGTCATCTCACCACCACCATCATGTGACTACTGCACCTGTAACTATTATATTATATTCTATACATCATATATTACAGTAACTCCACATGTAACACGTCATCTCACCACCACCATCATGTGACTACTGCACCTGTAACTATTATATTATATACATCATATATTACAGTAACTCCACATGTAACACGTCATCTCACCACCGCCATCATGTGACTACTGCGCCTGTAACTATTATATTATATTCTATACATCATATATTACAGTAACTCCACATGTAACACGTCATCTCACCACCGCCATCATGTGACTACTGCGCCTGTAACTATTATATTATATTCTATACATCATATATTACTGTAACTCCACATGTAACACGTCATCTCACCACCACCATCATGTGACTACTGCGCCTGTAACTATTATATTATATTCTATACATCATATATTACAGTAACTCCACATGTAACATGTCATCTCACCACCACCATCATGTGACTACTGCGCCTGTAACTATTATATTATATTCTATACATCATATATTACAGTAACTCCACATGTAACACGTCATCTCACCACCACCATCATGTGACTACTGCGCCTGTAACTATTATATTATATTCTATACATCATATATTACAGTAACTCCACATGTAACACATCATCTCACCACCACCATCATGTGACTACTGCGCCTGTAACTATTATATTATATACATCATATATTACAGTAACTCCACATGTAACACGTCATCTCACCACCTCCATCATGTGACTACTGCTCCTGTAACTATTATATTATATTCTATACATCATATATTACAGTAACTCCACATGTAACACGTCATCTCACCACCGCCATCATGTGACTACTGCACCTGTAACTATTATATTATATTCTATACATCATATATTACAGTAACTCCACATGTAACGTCATCTCACCACCGCCATCATGTGACTACTGCGCCTGTAACTATTATATTATATTCTATACATCATATATTACAGTAACTCCACATGTAACACGTCATCTCACCACCACCATCATGTGACTACTGCGCCTGTAACTATTATATTATATTCTATACATCATATATTACAGTAACTCCACATGTAACGTCATCTCACCACCGCCATCATGTGACTACTGCGCCTGTAACTATTATATTATATTCTATACATCATATATTACAGTAACTCCACATGTAACGACATCTCACCACCACCATCATGTGACTACTGCGCCTGTAACTATTATATTATATTCTATACATCATATATTACAGTAACTCCACATGTAACACGTCATCTCACCACCGCCATCATGTTACTACTGCGCCTGTAACGATTATATTATATTCTATACATCATATATTACAGTAACTCCACATGTAACACGTCATCTCACCACCTCCATCATGTGACTACTGCGCCTGTAACTATTATATTATATTCTATACATCATATATTACAGTAACTCTACATGTAACACGTCATCTCACCACCGCCATCATGTGACTACTGCACCTGTAACTATTATATTATATTCTATACATCATATATTACAGTAACTCCACATGTAACGTCATCTCACCACCACCATCATGTGACTACTGCACCTGTAACTATTATATTATATTCTATACATCATATATTACAGTAACTCCACATGTAACACGTCATCTCACCACCACCATCATGTGACTACTGCACCTGTAACTATTATATTATATTCTATACATCATATATTACAGTAACTCCACATGTAACACGTCATCTCACCCCCATCATCATGTGACTACTGCACCTGTAACTATTATATTATATTCTATACATCATATATTACAGTAACTCCACATGTAACACGTCATCTCACCACCTCCATCATGTGACTACTGCGCCTGTAACTATTATATTATATTCTATACATCATATATTACAGTAACTCCACATGTAACACGTCATCTCACCACCGCCATCATGTGACTACTGCACCTGTAACTATTATATTATATTCTATACATCATATATTACAGTAACTCCACATGTAACACGTCATCTCACCACCACCATCATGTGACTACTGCACCTGTAACTATTATATTATATTCTATACATCATATATTACAGTAACTCCACATGTAACACGTCATCTCACCACCACCATCATGTGACTACTGCGCCTGTAACTATTATATTCTATACATCATATATTACAGTAACTCCACATGTAACACGTCATCTCACCACCGCCATCGTGACTACTGCGCCTGTAACTATTATATTATATTCTATACATCATATATTACAGTAACTCCACATGTAACACGTCATCTCACCAGCCCGATCATGTGACTACTGTGCCTGTAACGATTATATTATATTCTATACATCATATATTACAGTAACTCCACATGTAACACGTCATCTCACCACCTCCATCATGTGACTACTGCGCCTGTAACTATTATATTATATTCTATACATCATATATTACAGTAACTCCACATGTAACACGTCATCTCACCACCACCATCATGTGACTACTGCGCCTGTAACGATTATATTATATTCTATACATCATATATTACAGTAACTCCACATGTAACATGTCATCTCACCACCGCCATCATGTGACTACTGCGCCTGTAACTATTATATTATATTCTATACATCATATATTACAGTAACTCCACATGTAACACGTCATCTCACCACCGCCATCATGTGACTACTGCGCCTGTAACTATTATATTATATTCTATACATCATATATTACAGTAACTCCACATGTAACATCATCTCACCACCACCATCATGTGACTACTGCGCCTGTAACTATTATATTATATTCTATACATCATATATTACAGTAACTCCACATGTAACACGTCATCTCACCACCACCATCATGTGACTACTGCACCTGTAACTATTATATTATATTCTATACATCATATATTACAGTAACTCCACATGTAACACGTCATCTCACCACCGCCATCATGTGACTACTGCACCTGTAACTATTATATTATATACATCATATATTACAGTAACTCCACATGTAACACGTCATCTCACCACCACCATCATGTGACTACTGCACCTGTAACTATTATATTATATTCTATACATCATATATTACAGTAACTCCACATGTAACACGTCATCTCACCACCGCCATCATGTGACTACTGCACCTGTAACTATTATATTATATTCTATACATCATATATTACAGTAACTCCACATGTCACATGTCATCGCACCACCACCATCATGTGACTACTGTGCCTGTAACTATTATATTATATTCTATACATCATATATTACAGTAACTCCACATGTAACACGTCATCTCACCACCGCCATCATGTGACTACTGCGCCTGTAACTATTATATTATATTCTATACATCATATATTACAGTAACTCCACATGTAACACGTCATCTCACCACCACCATCATGTGACTACTGCGCCTGTAACTATTATATTATATTCTATACATCATATATTACAGTAACTCCACATGTAACACGTCATCTCACCACCACCATCATGTGACTACTGCGCCTGTAACTATTATATTATATTCTATACATCATATATTACAGTAACTCCACATGTAACACGTCATCTCACCACCACCATCATGTAACTACTGCGCCTGTAACTATTATATTATATTCTATACATCATATATTACAGTAACTCCACATGTAACACGTCATCTCACCAGCCCGATCATGTGACTACTGCGCCTGTAACGATTATATTATATTCTATACATCATATATTACAGTAACTCCACATGTAACACGTCATCTCACCACCGCCATCATGTGACTACTGCACCTGTAACTATTATATTATATTCTATACATCATATATTACAGTAACTCCACATGTAACACGTCATCTCACCACCACCATCATGTGACTACTGCGCCTGTAACTATTATATTATATTCTATACATCATATATTACAGTAACTCCACATGTAACACGTCATCTCACCACCACCATCATGTGACTACTGCGCCTGTAACTATTATATTATATTCTATACATCATATATTACAGTAACTCCACATGTAACACGTCATCTCACCACCACCATCATGTGACTACTGCGCCTGTAACTATTATATTATATTCTATACATCATATATTACAGTAACTCCACATGTAACACATCATCTCACCACCATCATCATGTGACTACTGCACCTGTAACTATTATATTATATTCTATACATCATATATTACAGTAACTCCACATGTAACATGTCATCTCACCACCGCCATCATGTGACTACTGCGCCTGTAACTATTATATTATATTCTATACATCATATATAACAGTAACTCCACATGTAACACGTCATCTCACCACCTCCATCAAGTGACTACTGCGCCTGTAACTATTATATTATATTCTATACATCATATATTACAGTAACTCCACATGTAACACGACATCTCACCACCACCATCATGTGACTACTGCGCCTGTAACTATTATATTATATTCTATACATCATATATTACAGTAACTCCACATGTAACATGTCATCTCACCAGCCCGATCATGTGACTACTGCGCCTGTAACGATTATATTATATTCTATACATCATATATTACAGTAACTCCACATGTAACACGTCATCTCACCACCACCATCATGTGACTACTGCGCCTGTAACTATTATATTATATTCTATACATCATATATTACAGTAACTCCACATGTAACACGTCATCTCACCACCGCCATCATGTGACTACTGCGCCTGTAACTATTATATTCTATACATCATATATTACAGTAACTCCACATGTAACACGTCATCTCACCACCACCATCATGTGACTACTGCGCCTGTAACGATTATATTATATTCTATACATCATATATTACAGTAACTCCACATGTAACACGTCATCTCACCACCACCATCATGTGACTACTGCGCCTGTAACTATTATATTATATTCTATACATCATATATTACAGTAACTCCACATGTAACACGTCATCTCACCACCGCCATCATGTGACTACTGCGCCTGTAACTATTATATTATATTCTATACATCATATATTACAGTAACTCCACATGTAACACGTCATCTCACCACCTCCATCATGTGACTACTGCACCTGTAACTATTATATTATATACATCATATATTACAGTAACTCCACATGTAACACGTCATCTCACCACCGCCATCATGTGACTACTGCGCCTGTAACTATTATATTATATTCTATACATCATATATTACAGTAACTCCACATGTAACACGTCATCTCACCACCGCCATCATGTGACTACTGTGCCTGTAACTATTATATTATATTCTATACATCATATATTACAGTAACTCCACATGTAACACGTCATCTCACCACCACCATCATGTGACTACTGCACCTGTAACTATTATATTATATTCTATACATCATATATTACAGTAACTCCACATGTAACATGTCATCTCACCACCGCCATCATGTGACTACTGCACCTGTAACTATTATATTATATTCTATACATCATATATTACAGTAACTCCACATGTAACATCATCTCACCACCTCCATCATGTAACTACTGCGCCTGTAACTATTATATTATATTCTATACATCATATATTACAGTAACTCCACATGTAACACGTCATCTCACCACCTCCATCATGTGACTACTGCACCTGTAACTATTATATTATATACATCATATATTACAGTAACTCCACATGTAACACGTCATCTCACCACCACCATCATGTGACTACTGCACCTGTAACTATTATATTATATTCTATACATCATATATTACAGTAACTCCACATGTAACACGTCATCTCACCACCGCCATCATGTGACTACTGTGCCTGTAACTATTATATTATATTCTATACATCATATATTACAGTAACTCCACATGTAACACGTCATCTCACCACCGCCATCATGTGACTACTGCGCCTGTAACTATTATATTATATTCTATACATCATATATTACAGTAACTCCACATGTAACACGTCATCTCACCACCACCATCATGTGACTACTGCACCTGTAACTATTATATTATATTCTATACATCATATATTACAGTAACTCCACATGTAACACGTCATCTCACCACCGCCATCATGTGACTACTGTGCCTGTAACTATTATATTATATTCTATACATCATATATTACAGTAACTCCACATGTAACACGTCATCTCACCACCACCATCATGTGACTACTGCGCCTGTAACTATTATATTATATTCTATACATCATATATTACAGTAACTCCACATGTAACGTCATCTCACCACCGCCATCATGTGACTACTGCGCCTGTAACTATTATATTATATACATCATATATTACAGTAACTCCACATGTAACACGTCATCTCACCACCACCATCATGTGACTACTGCACCTGTAACTATTATATTATATTCTATACATCATATATTACAGTAACTCCACATGTAACACGTCATCTCACCACCGCCATCATGTGACTACTGCACCTGTAACTATTATATTATATTCTATACATCATATATTACAGTAACTCCACATGTAACACGTCATCTCACCACCGCCATCATGTGACTACTGTGCCTGTAACTATTATATTATATTCTATACATCATATATTACAGTAACTCCACATGTAACACGTCATCTCACCACCACCATCATGTGACTACTGCGCCTGTAACTATTATATTATATTCTATACATCATATATTACAGTAACTCCACATGTAACACGTCATCTCACCACCACCATCATGTGACTACTGCACCTGTAACTATTATATTATATTCTATACATCATATATTACAGTAACTCCACATGTAACATCATCTCACCACCTCCATCATGTGACTACTGCACCTGTAACTATTATATTATATTCTATACATCATATATTACAGTAACTCCACATGTAACATCATCTCACCACCTCCATCATGTGACTACTGCACCTGTAACTATTATATTATATTCTATACATCATATATTACAGTAACTCCACATGTAACACGTCATCTCACCACCGCCATCATGTGACTACTGCGCCTGTAACTATTATATTATATTCTATACATCATATATTACAGTAACTCCACATGTAACACGTCATCTCACCACCGCCATCATGTGACTACTGCACCTGTAACTATTATATTATATTCTATACATCATATATTACAGTAACTCCACAGGTAACACGTCATCTCACCACCTCCATCATGTGACTACTGCACCTGTAACTATTATATTATATTCTATACATCATATATTACAGTAACTCCACATGTAACACGTCATCTCACCACCGCCATCATGTGACTACTGTGCCTGTAACTATTATATTATATTCTATACATCATATATTACAGTAACTCCACATGTAACAGGTAATCTCACCACCGCCATCATGTGACTACTGCGCCTGTAACTATTATATTATATTCTATACATCATATATTACAGTAACTCCACATGTAACACGTCATCTCACCACCTCCATCATGTGACTACTGCACCTGTAACTATTATATTATATACATCATATATTACAGTAACTCCACATGTAACATGTCATCTCACCACCACCATCATGTGACTACTGCGCCTGTAACTATTATATTCTATTCTATACATCATATATTACAGTAACTCCACATGTAACACGTCATCTCACCACCACCATCATGTGACTACTGCACATGTAACTATTATATTATATTCTATACATCATATATTACAGTAACTCCACATGTAACACGTCATCTCACCACCTCCATCATGTGACTACTGCACCTGTAACTATTATATTATATACATCATATATTACAGTAACTCCACATGTAACATGTCATCTCACCACCACCATCATGTGACTACTGCGCCTGTAACTATTATATTCTATTCTATACATCATATATTACAGTAACTCCACATGTAACACGTCATCTCACCACCGCCATCATGTGACTACTGCGCCTGTAACTATTATATTATATTCTATACATCATATATTACAGTAACTCCACATGTAACACGTCATCTCACCACCGCCATCATGTGACTACTGCACCTGTAACTATTATATTATATTCTCTACATCATATATTACAGTAACTCCACATGTAACACGTCATCTCACCACCGCCATCATGTGACTACTGCGCCTGTAACTATTATATTATATTCTATACATTATATATTACAGTAACTCCACATGTAACACGTCATCTCACCACCACCATCATGTGACTACTGCGCCTGTAACTATTATATTATATTATATACATCATATATTACAGTAACTCCACATGTAACACGTCATCTCACCACCACCATCATGTGACTACTGCGCCTGTAACTATTATATTATATTCTATACATCATATATTACAGTAACTCCACATGTAACACGTCATCTCACCACCACCATCATGTGACTACTGCGCCTGTAACTATTATATTATATTCTATACATCATATATTACAGTAACTCCACATGTAACACATCATCTCACCACCACCATCATGTGACTACTGCGCCTGTAACTATTATATTATATTCTATACATCATATATTACAGTAACTCCACATGTAACATGTCATCTCACCACCGCCATCATGTGACTACTGCGCCTGTAACTATTATATTATATTCTATACATCATATATTACAGTAACTCCACATGTAACACGTCATCTCACCACCACCATCATGTGACTACTGCACCTGTAACAATTATATTATATTCTATACATCATATATTACAGTAACTCCACATGTAACACGTCATCTCACCACCACCATCATGTGACTACTGCACCTGTAACTATTATATTATATTCTATACATCATATATTACAGTAACTCCACATGTAACACGTCATCTCACCACCACCATCATGTGACTACTGCGCCTGTAACTATTATATTATATTCTATACATCATATATTACAGTAACTCCACATGTAACACGTCATCTCACCACCACCATCATGTGACTACTGCACCTGTAACTATTATATTATATTCTATACATCATATATTACAGTAACTCCACATGTAACATGTCATCTCACCACCACCATCATGTGACTACTGCGCCTGTAACTATTATATTATATTCTATACATAATATATTACAGTAACTCCACATGTAACACGTCATCTCACCACCACCATCATGTGACTACTGCACCTGTAACTATTATATTATATTCTATACATCATATATTACAGTAACTCCACATGTAACACGTCATCTCACCACCACCATCATGTGACTACTGCGCCTGTAACTATTATATTATATTCTATACATCATATATTACAGTAACTCCACATGTAACACGTCATCTCACCACCACCATCATGTGACTACTGTGCCTGTAACTATTATATTATATTATATACATCATATATTACAGTAACTCCACATGTAGCACGTCATCTCACCACCACCATCATGTGACTACTGCGCCTGTAACTATTATATTATATTATATACATCATATATTACAGTAACTCCACATATAACACGTCATCTCACCACCACCATCATGTGACTACTGCGCCTGTAACTATTATATTATATTCTATACATCATATATTACAGTAACTCCACATGTAACACGTCATCTCACCACCGCCATCATGTGACTACTGCGCCTGTAACTATTATATTATATTCTATACATCATATATTACAGTAACTCCACATGTAACACGTCATCTCACCACCGCCATCATGTGACTACTGCACCTGTAACTATTATATTATATTCTATACATCATATATTACAGTAACTCCACATGTAACACGTCATCTCACCACCGCCATCATGTGACTACTGCACCTGTAACAATTATATTATATTCTATACATCATATATTACAGTAACTCCACATGTAACATGTCATCTCACCACCACCACCATGTGACTACTGCGCCTGTAACAATTATATTATATTCTATACATCATATATTACAGTAACTCCACATGTAACATGTCATCTCACCACCATCATCATGTGACTACTGCGCCTGTAACTATTATATTATATTCTATACATCATATATTACAGTAACTCCACATGTAACACGTCATCTCACCACCGCCATCATGTGACTACTGCGCCTGTAACTATTATATTATATTCTATACATCATATATTACAGTAACTCCACATGTAGCACATCATCTCACCACCACCATCATGTGACTACTGTGCCTGTAACTATTATATTATATTCTATACATCATATATTACAGTAACTCCACATGTAACATGTCATCTTGTCAGGTCCGTATTTCACACCGAATAACCACCTCTGTAAATTGAAAGCTGAAGGCATGCCTGGAAAGAAGTACACCACACAAATGTCTGAGGTACAGCTTCAATGTCAGCCAGGAGGAACTGCCCTTTATTCAGAACAAAGAAACACACACAGAGAAGACACATGCCCCTCCCTATAGATGTGTGACTTGCTTGAATTCCATTGGCTCTTCTGCTGTAACTTTTCCTATACATTCTTCTGCACACTCCTCTTTGCATTCCAGGGGGCGGTGTCTTCCATAGGTGTGTCCGACATGAACAAAGAACTTGTTATATATATCAGTATATTACACAAAGAACTGAAATGTATATACATATATGTGAGGATAATATTTTTCAGACAATATACATAGTAATGATCCCTGACAGTCCCCCCTAAAAATATTATTACTCTATCCCTGAGTCTTGCCTAGCAACCTACCACTGACCACTCGAACCAGGCGGGTAGGGGTTTTGGATTTCTTCACCAGCTTGAGACGAGCTACTCCTGATGAGTAACCCCCCTTTGTACCTGGACTTCCAAGGTGTCGGAGTGGTCCTAACTTTCCCTATTCTCCTCTGGATACAGGATGGTTGTCTTGATATAATCTACAAACCGCTGCTGGTTGTAATATATATATATATATATTAATCCGGTCTACATTTTTATTAACAGTAATAATTGTCGCACTGTCACTTACTGTCCTAATGGGACTTTACCCCTGCAGATATGACAGGTCATGGGCAGCACAGTGACCTTCACATAAAACTCCTCAGATTGTAATTTGCAGCACCGTGGCATATTTACACACATTATAATTATAAACCTCAGACATTATAAACAATAGGGCCTCAGCTAATAACATAATGCTATCACCAATCTTATGCTATCACCCTCAGGTCTCGGGTCCCATCAGTTCATTGCCAGTCCTGTACACCATCGTCTTCTTCTTCTCCTGTCTTCTGCTCTTCACTGACTGTCACCCTCAGGGTAACCCACACAATTGTGGAGTCAGACTACGTTGGTGTCCAGTGGGGGAGTTATTATTACCCCCTCCTGGTCACTTACTTATCAAAACACTTGATCCTGCTGACGGATTCACTCAGGTCTTTGGTCTTTACTTTGCTGATGTCATCAGGACTTGGTTTGGTCCTTCTCATCTGTCCGACACCGTCTCCTTTAGTTTACGTCATCAGGCTGTACATAGCACCTCATGTTGTGAGCCTGGGGTGAGATCCCACGTGGGCGGATTAGTGGAGTTGTATTGTGACTATCAAACCCTCCGCATCTGTACTCTTCCTCTGGCAAGTTACTCGTCTGGGCGGCCGCTTAGAATTGTGACACTGCCGTCAGTTCATGATAAACGCGTTGTACTGGCTCAGGCTGTGCCTGCCGCATCTCAGTGATGGAGTTCATCATATTAAAAGTCTTCTAGTTCATGTTTACTGGCACTTGCTGGGGACCCCCAACTCTTGTCAATTGTTAAAATAAATACTAATCTGGTGATAACATCATCCGCATACATTATAAACGTTGTTCTAAGTACATACAATAATGTCAGGCCCCTAAATGACATCAAACACCTTTATATAAGGAAAAACTTCTCTGTTACAATGGACAGGGCACCTAGAAGATGTGTAACTTACTGGGTACATTTCATTTGCACTTGGTGATACCCTTTCAGCAGGATTTGTACCTTGATCTCTGCTGATTGCCTGGAACATCTCCACCTCACAGAAAGATACACAGATTCCACATGTTTATCTGACAAGCGTCTTAAACCTATTTTTCTTACTCTAACCTGGTTCGTTCTACCTGGGAAGGCCTCTCAAGGTCGGTTCTCTTCGTGGGAGGCGGGTATGATAAGGTTGGCACCGGTCTGCCAGGACTGTTCTGTAGGCAAATCAAACAGCTCTAACAGAATTTAGCAGCGACAGCTGTAAAACCTGGGACATACCAATTAGATCTTACCAAATCGATCCTTGCAGTCTTGGGGCATATGTGAGGTCATACACCATCAAAACAAGTGCCATCAAGAGTGAATTGGGTGCCACCGTTCACCTTCCTTTATCCGTCCACATTCTGTTAGAATCTGGTTCTCCCGCCTTCCGCTCCCAGTTGGACACTTCCTGTGGAGAACAAGCTTTTTCATTGTATAAACATTAATTGATCTTAATCAGATAATTCAATTGAAGAAAAACATTAACAAATAACATCTTTACATTAAACGTTCACACTGGTCAGTAACTAAAACTTACAAACTGATTCTCTTTCTTTATATACATATCTATACATACACATATACACTGCACAGAATTCTCTGCTCTAAAATTTCCCTTTCACAACAAAAATAAAAATAACTAAATAAAAATGTTTTCTAATGGGAATATCCCACTTCTGTACCTTTTATCTGACGCATGACTCTAATAGTCCAATGCTAAGGCTGGTCCAGAACTTTACATAAAACTTAACCTCAATATTTAATATTCCCACTAAACTTTTTAAATACAGTTATTAAACAAACTAACCTTGGGACAATGTCTAGAGAACTGCTGACATCTTATCATTGTACAAACACCAGTTCAATACTTGGGATAACATTGTTCCCCTGTCACTTACACACAACGTCTGTAGTGGGGAAAATACAGGCCGGGCTTCAGGCCCACCGAGAACAGGTCTACACACATGAGCACTTTGTCATACACTTCTACCTCGGGTAGTTGTATGTTCTGCAGTCGCTGGGACGGGTAATCTGGCCGGGCTGCACTTTTCACAGGTACCTTTGCTGTTTTACCTATGTCATGCCGTGCGCACATCATGCCGGCTGCTACAAACCTAGTGGTGGCATTATTGTATCCAGGGACAAGCCAATTTACTGACACCTGGCTGCACATACTCTTTTTGTCAGGTCTGTCTTCTCTCGCTCTCTCAATTGGCTTACCCGATGATCCAATAAAGTTCCTACTACCAATGGGCCCATAATTGTGGGCGATGCCAAAAGCGTACCTAGAGTCAGTGTAAATGTCGGCCGTCTTACCTTCTGCCAGGTTACAAGCCTCAGCGAGCACCTCCAGCTCCGCTCCTTGAGATGAACAAGAAGGTGAGAGTGGTTTCTGGATAATTTACCTGGTGCCTCGTATCCTGTCTTGTACATATTGTATAATAAAATATCTCTTTATTACAAATTTACATTAAAAACCCATGTCACATATAGATAGAACATCTCAAAGGGGTGGCGTCTTCATTCTCTAAAATAAAACCAAATGTTATACACTTCTCCACACTCATCTGATAATCACGAGTACTTTGAGAATCTCACTTTTATCAGGTTCTGCAAATACTTGATTAATACAAAAACAAATAAAAAGAAAACATTCCTAAAAACTTTACATCAAATTAACAATGTCCAGACAATTTTTGTTTTGCCTTCTCCCTCATCTAAATCCATAAAGACTCGTGTGAGTGACGTCACCTCTGCCTCCTGTGTAAATTTGCTGGAGGGGGATGGTATCTTACACAACCATCTACACAAACCTCAAAATGTAGGTTACTCTCATACACATTTAATCTGGATTACTCATTGGGGTCTCTTACACATTTTTAGATCTTCTGAAACCAAATTAATTAACTCAAAACAAACCAAAATTGTACCTGATCAGTTCCTTCACCCTTCCCCCCTTTGTGGACTCTGCGAAAGTAATGTAGCAGAGTTCAAAACTACATCTCAACATAACAAAGTCTGGCACTCTATCTGTGCGGCACTAGTTTAACCCCCTGTAATGTGCAACAGCCTGAAACAAAAATGACTTTTTCCTGACGAAAATACATTTGATCTTTACAATGACATAACTCATGTGTGAAATCAAAAGCAAAACAATTGTAGTTTGTTATTCAATAAAACAAAAAAATATTATCTCTGATAACATTAATTACTGCAAACCAATAAACTGTATATATATATAGGGAACGGTGGGGGCACATACATTTTCAAAACCCCGTGTCTCACAGTATCTGTAGTTTAATACATCTGAATTAACATCAAAACACATGAAATCTGATCATATCAGAACACATAAATATCGTAACTTTTATCAACAACAGCGCATGCGCAAAAGAGAAGAAATTTATTTCGGTTTGTACACATTACATATATATATATATATATCTCAGCAGTGCATATTGAAATCCCTTTGTCTCATCAGCCCTGCAGACTGCACCCAGTCAGCCCCCCCTCCTCCTCCTCCTCCTCCCAAACACAGCACACTTTAGAGGGGAGGGAGGGGGGGTCACAAACTCACAGCTTCTCACAATCTTAACACTTTCAATGCCGGCAAAACAACATACGTATCTGCAATCATTCATCACACCATTGTATAGGAATTATCTACGTTAATGTTTAACCATACAATCTGTCGGCCACCATCTCTATATTATGATGACGTGTTGCTTCATCTGTGAACTAGACTGGAACTTCTGTAAATAGAAAAAAACACTACAAATGACAAAATTAACAAGGTGATTATTTCATACTGATTTGGTTGGGCCGGGCGTGGCCACATCAGGGGCAGGGGGGGGCAGCCTCTCCCATTGGAAACACAGTGCGCAGCTGTGAAGGGGGGGTGGTTTCCCACCCACAATGAGGACACACTCAACATGAGGTACGGACGCCATTACCGGGCGTTGGCTGGTCCTGTTTTCTAATACATATAACATACAATACCTTTCTTATTCCTAACTTCCATTCACTTCACCAAATCATGAATAGGATCGGGTGATCCTGATGATTTGAATATGGACCGTAAACCATCCATTCTAACAGTCTATATTATACACGTAATTTATATAACAATTTTCGATCTGCAACTCTTGGTCTGGCAGGAAATAATATAATTTCACAGTCTCCAACGCTAAGTCTCGCCGAAATAGTATAATCTCTAGTCTGCAATGTATTTATCATTACATCTCGCTAGAATTATAAAAATCTTTAATTAGACTCTCAAAAATATTCAATTAGACTCTCTGGCCTCGCTGGAAATATAAAATTCCACAGTCTGCAGCTCTCTGGTCGTGTTATATAACTTTATCTATTTAGACTCTCTGGCCTCGCTGGAAATATAAAAATTCCACAGTCTGCAGCTCTCTGGTCGTGTTATATAACTTTATCTATTTAGACTCTCTGGCCTCGCTGGAAATATAAAATTCCACAGTCTGCAGCTCTCTGGTCGTGTTATATAACTTTATCTATTTAGACTCTCTGGCCTCGCTGGAAATATAAAAATTCCACAGTCTGCAGCTCTCTGGTCGTGTTATATAACTTTATCTATTTAGACTCTCTGGCCTCGCTGGAAATATAAAAATTCCACAGTCTGCAGCTCTCTGGTCGTGTTATATAACTTTATCTATTTAGACTCTCTGGCCTCGCTGGAAATATAAAAATTCCACAGTCTGCAGCTCTCTGGTCGTGTTATATAACTTTATCTATTTAGACTCTCTGGCCTCGCTGGAAATATAAAAATTCCACAGTCTGCAGCTCTCTGGTCGTGTTATATAACTTTATCCAGTCCCTAACTACCCAGAGGATGGTTAGTCGGGCGCGACTAGGGTCTCACAGGTTTTCAACCTCACAGCGGAAAATATCACCTCTGTCGCCTGAGATAATCCAGGAAATCAACAAAAGGGTTCTACAGATCGCTACAAGACTGCCCACTAACACAGATAAGACGAAGATTTATAAAATCAATTCGCTTACCGTGTTATTGCGGAGGTGATCAAATTCCTTCAGTGGGCAACTTTGAGTCCTCTGTTTCACCCTGTGATTGTCGACTGTCCGGATTTTGATTTTTCCTCGAGTGAGGTCCCGGCTTCGGCACCAAATGTCAGGTCCGTATTTCACACCGAATAACCACCTCTGTAAATTGAAAGCTGAAGGCATGCCTGGAAAGAAGTACACCACACAAATGTCTGAGGTACAGCTTCAATGTCAGCCAGGAGGAACTGCCCTTTATTCAGAACAAAGAAACACACACAGAGAAGACACATGCCCCTCCCTATAGATGTGTGACTTGCTTGAATTCCATTGGCTCTTCTGCTGTAACTTTTCCTATACATTCTTCTGCACACTCCTCTTTGCATTCCAGGGGGCGGTGTCTTCCATAGGTGTGTCCGACATGAACAAAGAACTTGTTATATATATCAGTATATTACACAAAGAACTGAAATGTATATACATATATGTGAGGATAATATTTTTCAGACAATATACATAGTAATGATCCCTGACAATCTCACCACCGCCATCATGTGACTACTGCGCCTGTAACTATTATATTATATTCTATACATCATATATTACAGTAACTCCACATGTAACATGTCATCTCACCACCGCCATCATGTGACTACTGCACCTGTAACTATTATATTATATTCTACACATGATATATTACAGTAACCTCCACATGTAACACGTCATCTCACCACCGCCATCATGTGACTACTGCACCTGTAACTATTATATTATATTCTATACATCATATATTACAGTAACTCCACATGTAACACGTCATCTCACCACCACCATCATGTGACTACTGCACCTGTAACTATTATATTATATTCTATACATCATATATTACAGTAACTCCACATGTAACACGTCATCTCACCACCACCATCATGTGACTACTGCACCTGTAACTATTATATTATATTCTATACATCATATATTACAGTAACTCCACATGTAACATGTCATCTCACCACCGCCATCATGTGACTACTGCACCTGTAACTATTATATTATATTCTATACATCATATATTACAGTAACTCCACATGTAACACATCATCTCACCACCACCATCATGTGACTACTGCACCTGTAACTATTATATTATATTCTATACATCATATATTACAGTAACTCCACATGTAACACGTCATCTCACCACCGCCATCATGTGACTACTGCGCCTGTAACTATTATATTATATTCTATACATCATATATTACAGTAACTCCACATGTAACATGTCATCTCACCACCATCATCATGTGACTACTGCACCTGTAACTATTATATTATATTCTATACATCATATATTACAGTAACTCCACATGTAACATGTCATCTCACCACCATCATCATGTGACTACTGCACCTGTAACTATTATATTATATTCTATACATCATATATTACAGTAACTCCACATGTAACACGTCATCTCACCACCACCATCATGTGACTACTGCGCCTGTAACTATTATATTATATTCTATACATCATATATTACAGTAACTCCACATGTAACATGTCATCTCACCACCACCATCATGTGACTACTGCTCCTGTAACTATTATATTATATTCTATACACCATATATTACAGTAACTCCACATGTAACATGTCATCTCACCACCGCCATCATGTGACTACTGCGCCTGTAACTATTATATTATATTCTATACATCATATATTACAGTAACTCCACATGTAACATCATCTCACCACCACCATCATGTGACTACTGCGCCTGTAACTATTATATTATATTCTATACATCATATATTACAGTAACTCCACATGTAACACGTCATCTCACCACCGCCATCATGTGACTACTGCGCCTGTAACTATTATATTATATTATATACATCATATATTACAGTAACTCCACATGTAACACGTCATCTCACCACCATCATCATGTGACTACTGCACCTGTAACTATTATATTATATTCTATACATATATTACAGTAACTCCACATGTAACGTCATCTCACCACCACCATCATGTGACTACTGCGCCTGTAACTATTATATTATATTCTATACATCATATATTACAGTAACTCCACATGTAACACGTCATCTCACCACCACCATCATGTGACTACTGCTCCTGTAACTATTATATTATATTCTATACATCATATATTACAGTAACTCCACATGTAAAACGTCATCTCACCGCCACCATCATGTGACTACTGCGCCTGTAACTATTATATTATATTCTATACATCATATATTACAGTAACTCCACATGTAACACATCATCTCACCACCACCATCATGTGACTACTGCGCCTGTAACTATTATATTATATTCTATACATCATATATTACAGTAACTCCACATGTAACACGTCATCTCACCACCACCATCATGTGACTACTGCACCTGTAACTATTATATTATATACATCATATATTACAGTAACTCCACATGTAACACATCATCTCACCACCACCATCATGTGACTACTGCACCTGTAACTATTATATTATATTCTATACATCATATATTACAGTAACTCCACATGTAACACGTCATCTCACCACCGCCATCATGTGACTACTGCGCCTGTAACTATTATATTATATTCTATACATCATATATTACAGTAACTCCACATGTAACACGTCATCTCACCACCGCCATCATGTGACTACTGCGCCTGTAACTATTATATTATATTCTATACATCATATATTACAGTAACTCCACATGTAACATGTCATCTCACCACCGCCATCATGTGACTACTGCGCCTGTAACTATTATATTATATTCTATACATCATATATTACAGTAACTCCACATGTAACATGTCATCTCACCACCACCATCATGTGACTACTGCGCCTGTAACTATTATATTATATTCTATACATCATATATTACAGTAACTCCACATGTAACATGTCATCTCACCACCGCCATCATGTGACTACTGCGCCTGTAACTATTATATTATATTCTATACATCATATATTACAGTAACTCCACATGTAACACGTCATCTCACCACCACCATCATGTGACTACTGCGCCTGTAACTATTATATTATATTCTATACATCATATATTACAGTAACTCCACATGTAACGACATCTCACCACCGCCATCATGTGACTACTGCGCCTGTAACTATTATATTATATTCTATACATCATATATTACAGTAACTCCACATGTAACACGTCATCTCACCACCACCATCATGTGACTACTGCGCCTGTAACTATTATATTATATTCTATACATCATATATTACAGTAACTCCACATGTAACAGGTCATCTCACCACCACCATCATGTGACTACTGCGCCTGTAACTATTATATTATATTCTATACATCATATATTACAGTAACTCCACATGTAACACGTCATCTCACCACCGCCATCATGTGACTACTGCGCCTGTAACTATTATATTCTATACATCATATATTACAGTAACTCCACATGTAACACGTCATCTCACCACCGCCATCATGTGACTACTGCTCCTGTAACTATATTCTATACATCATATATTACAGTAACTCCACATGTAACACGTCATCTCACCACCGCCATCATGTGACTACTGTGCCTGTAACTATTATATTATATTCTATACATCATATATTACAGTAACTCCACATGTAACACGTCATCTCACCACCGCCATCATGTGACTACTGCACCTGTAACGATTATATTATATTCTATACATTATATATTACAGTAACTCCACATGTAACACGTCATCTCACCACCACCATCATGTGACTACTGCGCCTGTAACTATTAGATTATATTCTATACATCATATATTACAGTAACTCCACATGTAACACGTCATCTCACCACCGCCATCATGTGACTACTGCGCCTGTAACTATTATATTATATTCTATACATCATATATTACAGTAACTCCACATGTAACACGTCATCTCACCACCACCATCATGTGACTACTGCGCCTGTAACTATTATATTCTATACATCATATATTACAGTAACTCCACATGTAACACGTCATCTCACCACCACCATCATGTGACTACTGCGCCTGTAACTATTATATTATATTCTATACATCATATATTACAGTAACTCCACATGTAACACGTCATCTCACCACCACCATCATGTGACTACTGCACCTGTAACTATTATATTATATTCTATACATCATATATTACAGTAACTCCACATGTAACATCATCTCACCACCCCCATCATGTGACTACTGCACCTGTAACTATTATATTATATTCTATACATCATATATTACAGTAACTCCACATGTAACACGTCATCTCACCACCACCATCATGTGACTACTGCACCTGTAACTATTATATTATATTCTATACATCATATATTACAGTAACTCCACATGTAACACGTCATCTCACCACCGCCATCATGTGACTACTGCACCTGTAACTATTATATTATATTCTATACATCATATATTATAGTAACTCCACATGTAACACGTCATCTCACCACCACCATCATGTGACTACTGCGCCTGTAACAATTATATTATATTCTATACATCATATATTACAGTAACTCCACATGTAACACGTCATCTCACCACCACCATCATGTGACTACTGCACCTGTAACTATTATATTATATTCTATACATCATATATTACAGTAACTCCACATGTAACATGTCATCTCACCACCATCATCATGTGACTACTGAGCCTGTAACTATTATATTATATTCTATACATCATATATTACAGTAACTCCACATGTAACACGTCATCTCACCACCGCCATCATGTGACTACTGCGCCTGTAACGATTATATTATATTCTATACATCATATATTACAGTAACTCCACATGTAACACGTCATCTCACCACCACCATCATGTGACTACTGCTCCTGTAACTATTATATTATATTATATACATCATATATTACAGTAACTCCACATGTAACACGTCATCTCACCACCACCATCATGTGACTACTCGCCTGTAACTATTATATTATATTCTATACATCATATATTACAGTAACTCCACATGTAACACGTCATCTCACCACCACAATCATGTGACTACTGCACCTGTAACTATTATATTATATTCTATACATCATATATTACAGTAACTCCACATGTAACACGTCATCTCACCACCACAATCATGTGACTACTGCGCCTGTAACTATTATATTATATTCTATACATCATATATTACAGTAACTCCACATGTAACACGTCATCTCACCACCACCATCATGTGACTACTGCACCTGTAACTATTATATTCTATACATCATATATTACAGTAACTCCACATGTAACATGTCATCTCACCACCATCATCATGTGACTACTGAGCCTGTAACTATTATATTATATTCTATACATCATATATTACAGTAACTCCACATGTAACATGTCATCTCACCACCACCATCATGTGACTACTGCACCTGTAACTATTATATTATATTCTATACATCATATATTACAGTAACTCCACATGTAACACGTCATCTCACCACCATCATCATGTGACTACTGCGCCTGTAACTATTATATTATATTCTATACATCATATATTACAGTAACTCCACATGTAACACGTCATCTCACCACCACCATCATGTGACTACTGCACCTGTAACTATTATATTATATTCTATACATCATATATTACAGTAACTCCACATGTAACACATCATCTCACCACCACCATCATGTGACTACTGCGCCTGTAACTATTATATTATATTCTATACATCATATATTACAGTAACTCCACATGTAACGACATCTCACCACCACCATCATGTGACTACTGCGCCTGTAACTATTATATTATATACATCATATATTACAGTAACTCCACATGTAACACGTCATCTCACCACCGCCATCATGTGACTACTGCGCCTGTAACTATTATATTATATTCTATACATCATATATTACAGTAACTCCACATGTAACACGTCATCTCACCACCACCACCATGTGACTACTGCACCTGTAACTATTATATTATACTATATACATCATATATTACAGTAACTCCACATGTAACACGTCATCTCACCACCGCCATCATGTTACTACTGCGCCTGTAACGATTATATTATATTCTATACATCATATATTACAGTAACTCCACATGTAACACGTCATCTCACCACCTCCATCATGTGACTACTGCGCCTGTAACTATTATATTATATTCTATACATCATATATTACAGTAACTCTACATGTAACACGTCATCTCACCACCGCCATCATGTGACTACTGCACCTGTAACTATTATATTATATTCTATACATCATATATTACAGTAACTCCACATGTAACACGTCATCTCACCACCACCATCATGTGACTACTGCACCTGTAACTATTATATTATATTCTATACATCATATATTACAGTAACTCCACATGTAACACGTCATCTCACCACCGCCATCATGTGACTACTGCACCTGTAACTATTATATTATATTCTATACATCATATATTACAGTAACTCCACATGTAACACGTCATCTCACCACCACCATCATGTGACTACTGCACCTGTAACTATTATATTATATTCTATACATCATATATTACAGTAACTCCACATGTAACACGTCATCTCACCACCACCATCATGTGACTACTGCGCCTGTAACTATTATATTCTATACATCATATATTACAGTAACTCCACATGTAACACGTCATCTCACCACCGCCATCGTGACTACTGCGCCTGTAACTATTATATTATATTCTATACATCATATATTACAGTAACTCCACATGTAACACGTCATCTCACCAGCCCGATCATGTGACTACTGTGCCTGTAACGATTATATTATATTCTATACATCATATATTACAGTAACTCCACATGTAACACGTCATCTCACCACCTCCATCATGTGACTACTGCGCCTGTAACTATTATATTATATTCTATACATCATATATTACAGTAACTCCACATGTAACATGTCATCTCACCACCGCCATCATGTGACTACTGCGCCTGTAACTATTATATTATATTCTATACATCATATATTACAGTAACTCCACATGTAACACGTCATCTCACCACCGCCATCATGTGACTACTGCGCCTGTAACTATTATATTATATTCTATACATCATATATTACAGTAACTCCACATGTAACATCATCTCACCACCACCATCATGTGACTACTGCGCCTGTAACTATTATATTATATTCTATACATCATATATTACAGTAACTCCACATGTAACACGTCATCTCACCACCACCATCATGTGACTACTGCACCTGTAACTATTATATTATATTCTATACATCATATATTACAGTAACTCCACATGTAACACGTCATCTCACCACCACCATCATGTGACTACTGCACCTGTAACTATTATATTATATTCTATACATCATATATTACAGTAACTCCACATGTAACACGTCATCTCACCACCGCCATCATGTGACTACTGCACCTGTAACTATTATATTATATTCTATACATCATATATTACAGTAACTCCACATGTAACATGTCATCTCACCACCACCATCATGTGACTACTGCGCCTGTAACTATTATATTATATTCTATACATCATATATTACAGTAACTCCACATGTAACACGTCATCTCACCACCACCATCATGTGACTACTGCGCCTGTAACTATTATATTATATTCTATACATCATATATTACAGTAACTCCACATGTAACACGTCATCTCACCACCACCATCATGTAACTACTGCGCCTGTAACTATTATATTATATTCTATACATCATATATTACAGTAACTCCACATGTAACACGTCATCTCACCAGCCCGATCATGTGACTACTGCGCCTGTAACGATTATATTATATTCTATACATCATATATTACAGTAACTCCACATGTAACACGTCATCTCACCACCGCCATCATGTGACTACTGCACCTGTAACTATTATATTATATTCTATACATCATATATTACAGTAACTCCACATGTAACACGTCATCTCACCACCACCATCATGTGACTACTGCGCCTGTAACTATTATATTATATTCTATACATCATATATTACAGTAACTCCACATGTAACACGTCATCTCACCACCACCATCATGTGACTACTGCGCCTGTAACTATTATATTATATTCTATACATCATATATTACAGTAACTCCACATGTAACACGTCATCTCACCACCACCATCATGTGACTACTGCGCCTGTAACTATTATATTATATTCTATACATCATATATTACAGTAACTCCACATGTAACACATCATCTCACCACCATCATCATGTGACTACTGCGCCTGTAACTATTATATTATATTCTATACATCATATATTACAGTAACTCCACATGTAACATGTCATCTCACCACCACCATCATGTGACTACTGCGCCTGTAACTATTATATTATATTCTATACATCATATATTACAGTAACTCCACATGTAACATGTCATATCACCACCACCATCATGTGACTACTGCTCCTGTAACTATTATATTATATTCTATACATCATATATTACAGTAACTCCACATGTAACACGTCATCTCACCACCACCATCATGTGACTACTGCGCCTGTAACTATTATATTATATTCTATACATCATATATTACAGTAACTCCACATGTAACATGTCATCTCACCACCACCATCATGTGACTACTGCACCTGTAACTATTATATTATATTCTATACATCATATATTACAGTAACTCCACATGTAACACGTCATCTCACCACCACCATCATGTGACTACTGCGCCTGTAACTATTATATTATATTCTATACATCATATATTACAGTAACTCCACATGTAACACGACATCTCACCACCACCATCATGTGACTACTGCGCCTGTAACTATTATATTATATTCTATACATCATATATTACAGTAACTCCACATGTAACACGTCATCTCACCACCGCCATCATGTGACTACTGCGCCTGTAACTATTATATTATATTCTATACATCATATATTACAGTAACTCCACATGTAACATGTCATCTCACCAGCCCGATCATGTGACTACTGCGCCTGTAACGATTATATTATATTCTATACATCATATATTACAGTAACTCCACATGTAACACGTCATCTCACCACCACCATCATGTGACTACTGCGCCTGTAACTATTATATTATATTCTATACATCATATATTACAGTAACTCCACATGTAACACGTCATCTCACCACCACCATCATGTGACTACTGCACCTGTAACAATTATATTATATTCTATACATCATATATTACAGTAACTCCACATGTAACATGTCATCTCACCACCACCATCATGTGACTACTGCGCCTGTAACTATTATATTATATTCTATACATCATATATTACAGTAACTCCACATGTAACAGGTCATCTCACCACCACCATCATGTGACTACTGCACCTGTAACTATTATATTATATTCTATACATCATATATTACAGTAACTCCACATGTAACATGTCATCTCACCACCACCATCATGTGACTACTGCGCCTGTAACTATTATATTATATTCTATACATCATATTACAGTAACTCCACATGTAACACGTCATCTCACCACCGCCATCATGTGACTACTGCGCCTGTAACTATTATATTCTATACATCATATATTACAGTAACTCCACATGTAACACGTCATCTCACCACCACCATCATGTGACTACTGCGCCTGTAACGATTATATTATATTCTATACATCATATATTACAGTAACTCCACATGTAACACGTCATCTCACCACCACCATCATGTGACTACTGCGCCTGTAACTATTATATTATATTCTATACATCATATATTACAGTAACTCCACATGTAACATGTCATCTCACCACCTCCATCATGTGACTACTGCGCCTGTAACTATTATATTATATTCTATACATCATATATTACAGTAACTCTACATGTAACACGTCATCTCACCACCGCCATCATGTGACTACTGCACCTGTAACTATTATATTATATTCTATACATCATATATTACAGTAACTCCACATGTAACACGTCATCTCACCACCACCATCATGTGACTACTGCACCTGTAACTATTATATTATATTCTATACATCATATATTACAGTAACTCCACATGTAACACGTCATCTCACCACCGCCATCATGTGACTACTGCACCTGTAACTATTATATTATATTCTATACATCATATATTACAGTAACTCCACATGTAACACGTCATCTCACCACCACCATCATGTGACTACTGCACCTGTAACTATTATATTATATTCTATACATCATATATTACAGTAACTCCACATGTAACACGTCATCTCACCACCGCCATCGTGACTACTGCGCCTGTAACTATTATATTATATTCTATACATCATATATTACAGTAACTCCACATGTAACACGTCATCTCACCACCGCCATAATGTGACTACTGCACCTGTAACTATTATATTATATTCTATACATCATATATTACAGTAACTCCACATGTAACACGTCATCTCACCACCGCCATCATGTGACTACTGCACCTGTAACTATTATATTATATTCTATACATCATATATTACAGTAACTCCACATGTAACACGTCATCTCACCACCACCATCATGTGACTACTGCACCTGTAACTATTATATTATATTCTATACATCATATATTACAGTAACTCCACATGTAACACGTCATCTCACCACCGCCATCGTGACTACTGCGCCTGTAACTATTATATTATATTCTATACATCATATATTACAGTAACTCCACATGTAACACGTCATCTCACCAGCCCGATCATGTGACTACTGTGCCTGTAACGATTATATTATATTCTATACATCATATATTACAGTAACTCCACATGTAACACGTCATCTCACCACCTCCATCATGTGACTACTGCGCCTGTAACTATTATATTATATTCTATACATCATATATTACAGTAACTCCACATGTAACATGTCATCTCACCACCGCCATCATGTGACTACTGCGCCTGTAACTATTATATTATATTCTATACATCATATATTACAGTAACTCCACATGTAACACGTCATCTCACCACCACCATCATGTGACTACTGCGCCTGTAACTATTATATTATATTCTATACATCATATATTACAGTAACTCCACATGTAACATCATCTCACCACCACCATCATGTGACTACTGCGCCTGTAACTATTATATTATATTCTATACATCATATATTACAGTAACTCCACATGTAACACGTCATCTCACCACCACCATCATGTGACTACTGCACCTGTAACTATTATATTATATTCTATACATCATATATTACAGTAACTCCACATGTAACACGTCATCTCACCACCACCATCATGTGACTACTGCACCTGTAACTATTATATTATATTCTATACATCATATATTACAGTAACTCCACATGTAACACGTCATCTCACCACCGCCATCATGTGACTACTGCACCTGTAACTATTATATTATATTCTATACATCATATATTACAGTAACTCCACATGTAACATGTCATCTCACCACCACCATCATGTGACTACTGCGCCTGTAACTATTATATTATATTCTATACATCATATATTACAGTAACTCCACATGTAACACGTCATCTCACCACCACCATCATGTGACTACTGCGCCTGTAACTATTATATTATATTCTATACATCATATATTACAGTAACTCCACATGTAACACGTCATCTCACCACCACCATCATGTAACTACTGCGCCTGTAACTATTATATTATATTCTATACATCATATATTACAGTAACTCCACATGTAACACGTCATCTCACCAGCCCGATCATGTGACTACTGCGCCTGTAACGATTATATTATATTCTATACATCATATATTACAGTAACTCCACATGTAACACGTCATCTCACCACCGCCATCATGTGACTACTGCACCTGTAACTATTATATTATATTCTATACATCATATATTACAGTAACTCCACATGTAACACGTCATCTCACCACCACCATCATGTGACTACTGCGCCTGTAACTATTATATTATATTCTATACATCATATATTACAGTAACTCCACATGTAACACGTCATCTCACCACCACCATCATGTGACTACTGCGCCTGTAACTATTATATTATATTCTATACATCATATATTACAGTAACTCCACATGTAACACGTCATCTCACCACCACCATCATGTGACTACTGCGCCTGTAACTATTATATTATATTCTATACATCATATATTACAGTAACTCCACATGTAACACATCATCTCACCACCATCATCATGTGACTACTGCACCTGTAACTATTATATTATATTCTATACATCATATATTACAGTAACTCCACATGTAACATGTCATCTCACCACCACCATCATGTGACTACTGCGCCTGTAACTATTATATTATATTCTATACATCATATATTACAGTAACTCCACATGTAACATGTCATATCACCACCACCATCATGTGACTACTGCTCCTGTAACTATTATATTATATTCTATACATCATATATTACAGTAACTCCACATGTAACACGTCATCTCACCACCACCATCATGTGACTACTGCGCCTGTAACTATTATATTATATTCTATACATCATATATTACAGTAACTCCACATGTAACATGTCATCTCACCACCACCATCATGTGACTACTGCACCTGTAACTATTATATTATATTCTATACATCATATATTACAGTAACTCCACATGTAACACGTCATCTCACCACCACCATCATGTGACTACTGCGCCTGTAACTATTATATTATATTCTATACATCATATATTACAGTAACTCCACATGTAACACGACATCTCACCACCACCATCATGTGACTACTGCGCCTGTAACTATTATATTATATTCTATACATCATATATTACAGTAACTCCACATGTAACATGTCATCTCACCAGCCCGATCATGTGACTACTGCGCCTGTAACGATTATATTATATTCTATACATCATATATTACAGTAACTCCACATGTAACACGTCATCTCACCACCACCATCATGTGACTACTGCGCCTGTAACTATTATATTATATTCTATACATCATATATTACAGTAACTCCACATGTAACACGTCATCTCACCACCGCCATCATGTGACTACTGCGCCTGTAACTATTATATTCTATACATCATATATTACAGTAACTCCACATGTAACACGTCATCTCACCACCACCATCATGTGACTACTGCGCCTGTAACGATTATATTATATTCTATACATCATATATTACAGTAACTCCACATGTAACACGTCATCTCACCACCACCATCATGTGACTACTGCGCCTGTAACTATTATATTATATTCTATACATCATATATTACAGTAACTCCACATGTAACACGTCATCTCACCACCACCATCATGTGACTACTGCACCTGTAACTATTATATTATATTCTATACATCATATATTACAGTAACTCCACATGTAACACATCATCTCACCACCGCCATCATGTGACTACTGCACCTGTAACTATTATATTATATTCTATACATCATATATTACAGTAACTCCACATGTAACACATCATCTCACCACCACCATCATGTGACTACTGCGCCTGTAACTATTATATTCTATACATCATATATTACAGTAACTCCACATGTAACACGTCATCTCACCACCGCCATCATGTGACTACTGCGCCTGTAACTATTATATTATATTCTATACATCATATATTACAGTAACTCCACATGTAACACGTCATCTCACCACCTCCATCATGTGACTACTGCACCTGTAACTATTATATTATATACATCATATATTACAGTAACTCCACATGTAACACGTCATCTCACCACCGCCATCATGTGACTACTGCACCTGTAACTATTATATTATATTCTATACATCATATATTACAGTAACTCCACATGTAACACGTCATCTCACCACCGCCATCATGTGACTACTGTGCCTGTAACTATTATATTATATTCTATACATCATATATTACAGTAACTCCACATGTAACACGTCATCTCACCACCACCATCATGTGACTACTGCACCTGTAACTATTATATTATATTCTATACATCATATATTACAGTAACTCCACATGTAACATGTCATCTCACCACCGCCATCATGTGACTACTGCACCTGTAACTATTATATTATATTCTATACATCATATATTACAGTAACTCCACATGTAACATCATCTCACCACCTCCATCATGTAACTACTGCGCCTGTAACTATTATATTATATTCTATACATCATATATTACAGTAACTCCACATGTAACACGTCATCTCACCACCACCATCATGTGACTACTGTGCCTGTAACTATTATATTATATTCTATACATCATATATTACAGTAACTCCACATGTAACACGTCATCTCACCACCGCCATCATGTGACTACTGCACCTGTAACTATTATATTATATTCTATACATCATATATTACAGTAACTCCACATGTAACACGTCATCTCACCACCTCCATCATGTGACTACTGCGCCTGTAACTATTATATTATATTCTATACATCATATATTACAGTAACTCCACATGTAACACATCATCTCACCACCACCATCATGTGACTACTGAGCCTGTAACAATTATATTATATTCTATACATCATATATTACAGTAACTCCACATGTAACACGTCATCTCACCACCGCCATCATGTGACTACTGCACCTGTAACTATTATATTATATTCTATACATCATATATTACAGTAACTCCACATGTAACACGTCATCTCACCACCGCCATCATGTGACTACTGCACCTGTAACTATTATATTATATTCTATACATCATATATTATAGTAACTCCACATGTAACACGTCATCTCACCACCACCATCATGTGACTACTGCGCCTGTAACAATTATATTATATTCTATACATCATATATTACAGTAACTCCACATGTAACACGTCATCTCACCACCACCATCATGTGACTACTGCACCTGTAACTATTATATTATATTCTATACATCATATATTACAGTAACTCCACATGTAACATGTCATCTCACCACCATCATCATGTGACTACTGAGCCTGTAACTATTATATTATATTCTATACATCATATATTACAGTAACTCCACATGTAACACGTCATCTCACCACCACAATCATGTGACTACTGCACCTGTAACTATTATATTCTATACATCATATATTACAGTAACTCCACATGTAACATGTCATCTCACCACCATCATCATGTGACTACTGAGCCTGTAACTATTATATTATATTCTATACATCATATATTACAGTAACTCCACATGTAACACGTCATCTCACCACCTCCATCATGTGACTACTGCGCCTGTAACTATTATATTATATTCTATACATCATATTACAGTAACTCCACATGTAACACATCATCTCACCACCACCATCATGTGACTACTGCGCCTGTAACTATTATATTCTATACATCATATATTACAGTAACTCCACATGTAACACGTCATCTCACCACCACCATCATGTGACTACTGCGCCTGTAACTATTATATTATATTCTATACATCATATATTACAGTAACTCCACATGTAACATGTCATCTCACCACCGCCATCATGTGACTACTGCGCCTGTAACTATTATATTATATTCTATACATCATATATTACAGTAACTCCACATGTAACACGTCATCTCACCACCACCATCATGTGACTACTGCTCCTGTAACTATTATATTATATTCTATACATCATATATTACAGTAACTCCACATGTAACACGTCATCTCACCACCACCATCATGTGACTACTGCACCTGTAACTATTATATTATATTATATACATCATATATTACAGTAACTCCACATGTAACACATCATCTCACCACCACCATCATGTGACTACTGCACCTGTAACTATTATATTATATTATATACATCATATATTACAGTAACTCCACATGTAACACATCATCTCACCACCGCCATCATGTGACTACTGCGCCTGTAACTATTATATTATATTCTATACATCATATATTACAGTAACTCCACATGTAACATGTCATCTCACCACCACCATCATGTGACTACTGCGCCTGTAACTATTATATTATATTCTATACATCATATATTACAGTAACTCCACATGTAACACGTCATCTCACCACCGCCATCATGTGACTACTGCGCCTGTAACTATTATATTATATTCTATACATTATATATTACAGTAACTCCACATGTAACACGTCATCTCACCACCGCCATCATGTGACTACTGCGCCTGTAACTATTATATTATATTCTATACATCATATATTACAGTAACCTCCACATGTAACACGTCATCTCACCACCACCATCATGTGACTACTGTGCCTGTAACTATTATATTATATTCTATACATCATATATTACAGTAACTCCACATGTAACACATCATCTCACCACCGCCATCATGTGACTACTGCGCCTGTAACTATTATATTATATTCTATACATCATATATTACAGTAACTCCACATGTAACACGTCATCTCACCACCGCCATCATGTGACTACTGAGCCTGTAACTATTATATTATATTCTATACATCATATATTACAGTAACTCCACATGTAACACGTCATCTCACCACCACCATCATGTGACTACTGCGCCTGTAACTATTATATTATATTCTATACATCATATATTACAGTAACTCCACATGTAACACGTCATCTCACCACCACCATCATGTGACTACTGCACCTGTAACTATTATATTATATTCTATACATCATATATTACAGTAACTCCACATGTAAGACGTCATCTCACCACCATCATCATGTGACTACTGCGCCTGTAACTATTATATTATATTCTATACATCATATATTGCAGTAACTCCACATGTAACACGTCATCTCACCACCACCATCATGTGACTACTGCGCCTGTAACTATTATATTATATTCTATACATCATATATTGCAGTAACTCCACATGTAACACATCATCACACCACCGCCATCATGTGACTACTGCGCCTTCCTAGTAGACGCCAGCGCTCACTTCCGCCCCGGTCCGCTGTGTACCGTAGGGTGCGTGCGCACGCTCGTGCCCGCTCTTAAAGGGCCAGCGTGCGCACATGAAAACAATCATGATCAACTCACATGATTTCCTGAACTATAAGAAGGCCTCTGCCCTTCTGATCCTTGCCTGAGCGTTGTTTGTCGTATCCTAGTTTGTCTAAGCAAATGGTCTCCTAGTGTTTTCCAGTTCCCAGTGTTCCCTGCTACTGTATCCTGTTTCCTGTATCACGTGCTATCCTGGTGAAGTGCCGTGCTGAGCTGTAGTTGTGCTGTGCTGTATTCTACGCCTGTTCTGCTAATCCATGCCTGACGTCTACCTAATGCCTAGTCCCAGCCGAGCCTGCCTTGCTTCTGTCCGAGCTGCCACAGGTACCCTATACGAACTATAGACTGTGACGTGCTCCCTGTTGGCCAGCTGCCATACCACCAAGGTGGTACGGCCCAGTGGGTCCACGAACCGTACGTGACATTCTGTACATCATATATTACAGTAACTCCACATGTAACACGTGATCTCACCACCGCCATTATGTGACTGCTGCGCCTGCAACTATATTATATTTTATACATCATATATTACAGTAACTCCACATGTAACATGTCATATCACCACCACTATCATGTGACTACTACATCTGTATATATTGTGTGTGTGTATATATGTGTATATATATATATATATATATATATATATATATATACAGTGAAGGAAATAAGTATTTGATCCCTTGCTGATTTTGTAAGTTTGCCCACTGTCAAAGACATGAACAGTCTAGAATTTTTAGGCTAGGTTAATTTTACCAGTGAGAGATAGATTATATATAAAAATAGAAAAATAAATCACATTGTCAAAATTATATATATTTATTTGCATTGTGCACAGAGAAATAAGTATTTGATCCCTTTGGCAAACAAGACTTAATACTTGGTGGCAAAACCCTTGTTGGCAAGCACAGCAGTCAGACTTTTTTGTAGTTGATGATGAGGTTTGCACACATGTTAGATGGAATTTTGGCCCACTCCTCTTTGCAGATCAGCTGTAAATCATTAAGATTTCGAGGCTGTCGCTTGGCAACTCGGATCTTCAGCTCCCTCCATAAGTTTTCAATGGGATTAAGGTCTGGAGACTGGCTAGGCCACTCCATGACCTTAATGTGCTTCTTTTTGAGCCACTCCTTTGTTGCCTTGGCTGTATGTTTCGGGTCATTGTCGTGCTGGAAGACCCAGCCACGAGCCATTTTTAATGTCCTGGTGGAGGGAAGGAGGTTGTCACTCAGGATTTGACGGTACATGGCTCCATCCATTCTCCCATTGATGCGGTGAAGTAGTCCTGTGCCCTTAGCAGAGAAACACCCCCAAAACATAATGTTTCCACCTCCATGCTTGACAGTGGGGATGGTGTTCTTTGGGTCATAGGCAGCATTTCTCTTCCTCCAAACACGGCGAGTTGAGTTAATGCCAAAGAGCTCAATTTTAGTCTCATCTGACCACAGCACCTTCTCCCAATCACTCTCAGAATCATCCAGATGTTCATTTGTAAACTTCAGACGGGCCTGTACATGTGCCTTCTTGAGCAGGGGGACCTTGCGGGCACTGCAGGATTTTAATCCATTACGGCGTAATGTGTTACCAATGGTTTTCTTGGTGACTGTGGTCCCAGCTGCCTTGAGATCATTAACAAGTTGCCCCGTGTAGTTTTCGGCTGAGCTCTCACCTTTCTCAGGATCAAGGATACCCCACGAGGTGAGATTTTGCATGGAGCCCCAGATCGATGTCGATTGACAGTTATTTTGTATGTCTTCCATTTTCTTACTATTGCACCAACAGTTGTCTCCTTCTCACCCAGCTTCTTACTTATGGTTTTGTAGCCCATTCCAGCCTTGTGCAGGTCTATGATCTTGTCCCTGACATCCTTAGAAAGCTCTTTGGTCTTGCCCATGTTGTAGAGGTTAGAGTCAGACTGATTAATTGAGTCTGTGGACAGGAGTCTTTTATACAGGTGACCATGTAAGAGCTGTCTATAATGCAGGCACCAAGTTGATTTGGAGCGTGTAACTGGTCTGGAGGAGGCTGAACTCTTAATGGTTGGGAGGGGGTCACATACTTATTTCTCTGTGCACAATGCAAATAAATATATATCATTTTGACTATGTGATTTTCTTTCTTTTTTTTTATATAATCTATCTCTCACTGGTAAAATTAACCTTGCCTAAAAATTCTAGACTGTTCATGACTTTGACAGTGGGCAAACTTACAAAATCAGCAAGGGATCAAATACTTATTTCCTTCACTGTATATGTATATATATATATATATATATATATATATATATATATATATATATACAAACATACTTATATACACACGCACAGATATACAAAAACACTCGTACATATGCACACACTCATGTGTGTGTGTGTGTGTATATATATATATATATATATATATACACACACACACTCTATATGTATATGTGTATGTATATATATATATATATATATATATATATATATATATATACATACACACACACATGCACACATATATACACACCCACTCAAATATACACACACATACATATACCTACAGATACACATACATATATGAATTGCAGGAGGAGAGAGTGTCGCCCTCAGGCGACAAGCCTAATTTCCCAACTACCCAACAGAATAAATTAAAAGTAAATCTTTATTAGCTACTTATAGCAAGACGACCACACACACAAATTTAAAATTCTCACTACCAGAGGACCGGATGACAATATTTTGCCTGTGGTGCAGGCATAAGGTAGCTACCGATAAGGTACGCATTGACAAGTGTAGTAAGTTAGATTGCTTGACAATAGTCAACTAAATAGATAGCAAAGTGAAACCGGTCAGTGGTAGGAATTAAAAGAAATTTGAAAGCCCCCCCGACATGTTTCGCTACAGAGTAGCGTCCTCAGGGGTACACGGGGCTAATGGCGACGCGGCGAGACGGAAGCTCCTGATATGGGCCAGTAGCTGACGTTTAGTGGGGGTGTGTGTCAGCGGGACAGCCAGTCCTGTCAAAGGAGACATGTCCGTAGCGTGGAGAGGGAGAAACAACAAATGGAAAACAGTATGAGGTTGACCAATAGCACAAGGGCTAGGGCGCAGGCGCGGAGGCACAAAATCGAACTTAGTCTGTGTGTGTCATGCCAAGTATAGCGGCGCCAAACGGCGCATGCGCAGATCTAATTTACAATGACTCAGAAAAGGAATAGCAAATTCCATCAAATAACGGCAGAGGCGGCGCAAGCGCAACTGACAGTGTATGTACTCAGAAACAAAAAGTAAGTGAAATACAGAAGTGAATGGAAATAAAAGCACTGACGCAAACGGGTGATTTTACATTTAGTATATATGTAGTAAACCAAGTCGGAGATAAATGAGGCATGCATGAAGGTGCACGGCTCATTGGCGCATGCGCAGATCAACTTTTTTTTGTAAATCGGACGAAAGATGACACATATAATGAATAACAAAAAACCCCCATCACCACGCCACCAAGATGACAGGAATGCATCAACTTATAAAAAGTATAATGCAAAAGATCCACCTAGTGCGGCATCATAAGGGAGGTCCACATCAAGAGAGGTGAGTCCATTCATAAATAGAGGGGCAGTAAGTACCGTCCCCTATATAAATAATTATAAGTATGTCGCCATAATTGTGTAGTACTTGTCATAAGGATAGATAGGATAAACATATATAGAAGACCCTAACACTACATGTGTGGGGTCAGAAGAATAATCACCAAAATATTTCGATACCTTGGAGAGGATATGGCAGGGAAGGAAACTTCAAAGTATAAAGTAGAAGGAACAGTGTCAATAAAGTATCCACTATATTTTACTGATGACAGAATAGGTCCAAAGAGGCTCATAGGAAGGCACTAAAAGTGAAACCCTCATTAAGACCCCTGGGGGACATGGTATTAAGGCGGTAAATCCACCGCGCTTCCTCCTGTAGGAGTCTGCGGTCAAGGTTACCTGCTCTGGGGCCCATTTTAATCTGGGTAACCCCCCAGAATTTAAGCAGCCCTGAATTACCCCCATGGTGCTCGTGGGTATGTCTCGAGAGGGTGGTGTCCTCCTTGAGCCTGATGGTACTGAGAAGTACATGACCAATCTGCCCCTGCCCACCCTTATCGGATGGTTGATCAGTAGTTGTTTGTATTCAACAACTAAGGAGAGTGTCTGTCCATCTAGATTGGATTGGCTTTTATATTGACCACGATTAATTGTTAATGTCTCTATGGACCAATTTGATAGAGGTCTCCAGCGGAGGGGAAGTCTTGGGCGGAGAGAACATGCTTTTGTTCCTGAGGCCCAACGATTTGGATGTGATGTTCGGGGCCATAGTAGATATAGCCGCGGCAGGTACAGTCACATCATCCGGTCTTCGGGTTTCCCCCTTCTCTGAGAAATTAACCCGAAATCTTAAAATCCTGAAAAATCGATTCAGGTCCATGTCCAGCTGGAATAGGTCATACCTATATGAAAGGGGAAAGGATAGGCCTTTCTGGAGGAGGCTGAGTTGGACTGGACACAACGATTTGGATGAGATGCTTATCATTGTATTTTCAGTGTTAGCAGTCGTACCTGTGACCTTGTCGTCATAATCCGGCCTCTCTCTTCTGTGTCACTGGTCAATATAAAAGCCAATCCAATCTAGATCATCTAGATAGGCACTCTACTCAGCTGTTGAGGATAAACAACCAGCCGATAAGGGTGGGGCTCTGGTTATTATTGATAAGGTTGACTATGTAGAAGAAATACAAAGGCAATTAAGTAACAGTACAGTATATACACCTATTCATCATGATGTCGCATTGCACAAAAAATCTAAAAGATCTTAGCACAGTATCTCAGTAGGGGAACAATCGATCAGGATACGGTCACGTGCACTGACATGAAATACATTTTCCTTTTGAAATTTACTCCGATTGTTGTGCGTTATATATTCTCACGGTACAGAGGGTTGTGCCCCTATCTATCCACCCATCAACAACCTAGTGCGATCTGAAATCTTCGCTACATGCTGATAACAGAGAGAACACCCCACCATCGCTGCTGTCTACCTCTAACACGGCAATAGCTGAAAGACCTGTGATAATGATCACGTGACATGAGAGGGCGGAGCTCTGTGAGTGGGCGGGGCTCCTGTGCTGTGTGGAGAAGAGATGATGATCACGTGACATGAGGGGGCGGAGCTCTGTGAGTGGGCGGGGCTCCTGTGCTGTGTGGAGAAGAGATGATTTCAATCTGGATAACTGTCTGGACATGCTGGGAATTGTAGTCTTCTCTTATTCCTCCTCCCTTTAATGTCCTCTGATATTTTATAATAACAGACTGGACATGCTGGGAGTTGTAGTTCTCTCCTGTTATACCCCTACCTGTAATTCTCTCGGATATCTCATAATAACAGTCTAGACAAGCTGGGAGTTGTAGTCCTCTCCTCTTATACCTCCTCCCTGTAATATCCTCTGTTATCACATAATAACAGTCTGGACATGCTAGGAGTTGTAGTACTCTCCTCATAGCTCCTCTCTGTAATGTCCTCTGATATCACATAATAGCAGCCTGGAGATGCTGGGAGTTGTAGTGCATTCCTCTTATACCTCCTCCTGTAATGTCCTCTGATATCCTATAATAACAGTCTGGACATGCTGGGAGTTGTGGTTCTCTCTTATACCCCCTCCCTGTAATGTCCTCTGATGTCACATAATAACAGTCTGGACATGCTGGGACTTGTAGTTCTCTCCACTTATACCTCCTCCTGTAATGTCATCTGATATCCCATAATAACAGTCTGGACATGCTGGGAGTTGTAGTTCTCTCCTCTTATACCTCCTCCTGTAATGTCCTCTGATATCACATAATAACAGTCTGGACATGCTGGGAGTTGTAGTTCTCTCCTCTTATACCTCCTCCCTGTAATATCCTCTGTTATCACATAATAACAGTCTGGACATGCTAGGAGTTGTAGTACTCTCCTCATAGCTCCTCTCTGTAATGTCCTCTGATATCACATAATAGCAGCCTGGAGATGCTGGGAGTTGTAGTGCATTCCTCTTATACCTCCTCCTGTAATGTCCTCTGATATCCTATAATAACAGTCTGGACATGCTGGGAGTTGTGGTTCTCTCTTATACCCCCTCCCTGTAATGTCCTCTGATGTCACATAATAACAGTCTGGACATGCTGGTAGTTGTAGTTCTCTCCTCTTATACCTCCTCCTGTAATGTCATCTGATATCCCATAATAACAGTCTGGACATGCTGGGAGTTGTAGTTCTCTCCACTTATACCTCCTCCTGTTATGTCCTCTGATATCCCATCCTCTACTCTGAGATGGAAGCCTTTGATTTGTCCTCAATTTTTTTTTCTCTGTGTCTTTAAACAGTTTTTACAGTTGAAGTTCTTTGACTTGTGTAACTTTCTGTCTGATCTTTGTTCCTCTGTCCCGGAAATGGACGACCACAAACTCTGAGCACGTGACTAAGAATCTGAAGATAAATCATGTGACAATCTACACGGTCGGGTCCCATTATTATGAGCAGCAGCATCGAATATCCAGAGTAACCGGCGTGTGCAGCACGGACAGCAGAGAGACGGGCCGGGAGTGACTCAGGTATGTGGAGCCATTACAGGGAGGAGTATGAGAGGAGAGGACTACAACTCCCAGCATGTCCAGACTTATTATGTTATATCAGAGGACATTAGAGGGAGGAAGTATAAGAGGAGAGAACTACAACTCCCAGCATGTCCAGGCTGTTATTATGTGATATCAGAGGACATTACAGGGAGAAGGTGTAAGAGGAGAGGACTACAACTCCCAGCATGTCCAGGCTGTTATTATGTGATACCAGAGGACGTTAGAGGGAGGAAGTATAAGAATAGAAGACTACAACTCACAGCAGGTCCAGGCTGTTATTATAGGATATCAGAGGACATTACAGGGAGGGGGGTATAAGAGGAGATAACTACAACTCCCAGCATATCCAGGTTGTTATTATGGTATATCAGAGGACATTACAGGGAGGAGGTATAAGAGGAGAGGACTGCAACTCCCAGCATGTCCAGGCTATTATTATATATCAGAGCACATTACATGGATGAGATATAAGAGGAGAGGACTACAACTCTCAGAATGTCTAGACTGTTATGTGATATCAGAGGGCATTACAGGGGGGAGGAATTAGAGGAGAGGATTACAACTCCCAGCATGTCCAGACAGTTATTATGGGATATCCGAAAACATTACAAGAAGGGTTATAAGAGGAGAGAACTACAACTCCCAGAATGTCCACCCTGTTGTTATGGGATTTCAGAGGGCATTACAGGGTAGAGGTATAAGAGGAGAGAACTACAACTCCCAGCATGTCCAGACTGTTATTATGGGATATCCAAGAACATTACAGGGTAGAGGTATAAGAGGAGTGTACTACAATTTCCAGCATGTCCAGGCTGTTATGGGATATCAGAGTACATTACAGGGAGAGGTATAAGAGGAGAGAACTACAACTCCCAGCATGTCCAGACTGTTATGTAATATATGATGACATTACAGGGAGGAGGTATAAGAGGAGAGAACAACAACCCCCAGCATGTCCAGACTGTTATTATGGGATATAACAGTACATTACTGGGAGGAGATATAAGAGGAGAGAACTACAACTCCCAACATGTCCAGGCTGTTATCCAGACTGAAATCATCACTTCTCCACATGGCACAGGAGCCACACCCCCTCATGTCACGTGATCATTATCACAGGTCCTTCAGCGATTGCAGCATGATAGGTAGAGAGCAGCTTTGATCGGGTGTTCTGTCTGTTATCAGTCACCCCTGTATAAGGGCTTATTCAGACTAACGTATAATACATCCTTGCAACGCGCGTGATTTTCACGCGCCTCGCACGGACCTATGTTAGTCAATGGGGCCGTTCAGACAGTCCGTGATTTTCACGCAGCGTGTATCCGCTGCGTAAAACTCACGATATGTCCTATATTTGTGCGTTTTTCACGCATCACGCACCCATTGAAGTCAATGGGTGCGTGAAAATCACACACAGCACACGGAAGATTTTCCGTGTGATGCGCGTGGTTCACGCAACAGCAGTAGAAACTATGAATGAAAACAGAAAAGCACCACGTGCTTTTCTATTTACAAACATACAGAGTGTCATAATGATGGCGGCTGCATGAAAATCACACAGCCGCGCATCATATGGTGATGACACACGGAGCTGTTATGTACCTTTTGCGTGCGCAAAACGCCACATTTTTTGCGTGCGCAAAATGCACACGCTCGTGTGAATCTGGCCTTAGTGTGTATACACAGAGCTGTCAATCATTGAGTGACCCTGCCCACTGGAATCCTACACCCAGACTGAGCAGGGATTTAACCCCTTAACAACCAGGCCATTTTTAATTTCAGTTTTTCCCTCTCAGTCTACTCAGAACTATAACTTCAGAGGTGAGGGATTATATTTTGTGGGACGAGCAAAAGTTTTTGATAACTTTTTACTACCTTTTTAATTTTGTTTTCTTAGAGCGACCAATAAACAGCAATTGTAGTGTTTTTTAATACTGTGTTCACCGTGCGGGTAGATAATGCTATATTGTAATTATTCAAACTGTTGCGGAAGTCATGGCTCAAAATATATTAGACCGAAATTTAGACGAGTGTATCAACCGACACTCATTGCAGGAGATTTATCCAGATCATAGATTATATCGGAGAGAAGTAAGAAACGCAGACATTGCTTGTATGCTCAAAAAAACTTCTCTGAAGTTTATTGTCAAAAATAATTACAATAATATCATTGAAAAGGTGTGTAGGCTTGAGGTAAATCAATCAGAGGCAATGTGACAATAAGGGCTTATTCAGACGAGCGGGATATACGTCCATGCAACGCGCGTGATTTTCACGCGCGTCGCACGGACCTATATTAGTCTATGGGGCAGTGCAGACCGTTGCGTGATTTCTCCGCAGCGTGAGTCCACTGCGAAAATGTCACAACATGTCCGTTCTTTGGGCGTATTTCGCGCAGCACGCACCCATTGAAGTCAATGGGTGCGTGAAAATCACGCATGCCACACGGAAGCACTTCCGTGGGACAAGCGTGATTCGCGCAACAGCTGTGAAAAGGATGAATGAAAACAGAAAAGCACCACGTGCTTTTCTGTTTACAAACATCCAAATGGAGTGTCATAATGATGGCGGCTGAGCGAAAAGCACGCAGCCGCGCATCATACGGGGCTGACACACGGAGCTGTCAAGTGCCTTTTGCAAAACGCACACGCTCGTGTGAATCCGGCCTTGCTGTGATTCAGACAATAGCATACCATGAGAATATTTCATATTGAGCCAATCACAGACATACAATACATTTCAAATATAAAATTATAATTCTTCATTAGATGCTGACGTCAGGTTTGCAGCTGGACTATTTCACTTGCAAGAATACAATAGCTTGTTCTTCTAAATGGCGGAGTTATATTCACATACATATGTTAATGCTGGGATAAAGAGAAATAGTTGCAAATGTGATAACTTTATGTCCAGACTGCTAATTGCTAGCTATGTCAAGGTTATGCAAAGAACATTCAAAGATTACATATTTCTGAAATAGAACGGGGGGGGGGGGGTGGGAGAAGGTCACTACAGATGGAATATAATCCAGCATCCTACTTGACAATTCACAATGTCATTTAATACGGAGAACATAAGCAAATTGACCATCCATTACAAATCCCCATTTTTCTCATATTAAATTACAGAGATTATAATCCTCAAACTATATAATCAATAAGGCCACAACTAATAAGATAATGCCATCACCAATCTCTCATGTATTTCCCCTCAGGTTTGGGTTTTGGGTCCTTGCGGTGATTCCAGTTATGTTTATTACATAGTTTGTATGGTTGAAAAAAGACACATGTCCATCAAGTTCAACCAAGGGAAGGGAAAGGGGAAGTTAAAAATTTCTACACATAGGAGCTTATATTTTTTTGTTCTAGGAAATTATCTAACCCTTTTTTAAAGCCATCTACTGTCCCTGCTGTGACAGCTCCTGCGGTAGGCTATTCCATAGATTCACAGTTCTCACAGTAAAGAAGGCTTGTCGCCTCTGCAGCTTGAACCTTTCTTTTTCCAGACGGAGGGAGTGCCCCCTTTCTTTTTGAGGGGGTTTTACATGGAACAGGATTTCACCATATTTTTTGTATATGCCATTAATATATTTATATAAGTTATTCATGTCCCCCTTAGTCGTCTCTTTTCAAGGCTAAATAGGTTTAATTCTTTTAATCTTTCCTCATAACTTAGATTCTCCATGCCCCTTATTAGCTTCGTTGCTCTTCTTTGTATTTTTTCCAACTCCAGGGCATCCTTTCTATGAACTGGAGCCCAGAACTGAACTGCATATTCTAGATGAGGCCTCACTAATGCTTTGTAAAGTGGTAATATTACATCCCTGTCCCGCGAGTCCATGCCTCTTTTAATACACGACAATATCCTGCTGGCCTTTGAAGCAGCTGATTGACATTGCATGCTGTTATTTAGTTTATGATTTACAAGTACACCCAGATCCTTCTCAACAAGTGACTCCCCCATGATAGCTCCCTCTAGGACATATGATGCATGCAGGTTGTTTGTACCCAGGTGCATAACTTTACTTTTATCTACATTAAACCTCATTTGCCAAGTGGACGCCCAAACACTCAGTTTGTTTAACCCTTTAAGGATGCAGCCTTGTTTTGGCCTTATGGCTCAGAACCCATTTTTGAAATCTGACATATTTCACTTTATGTGGTAATAACTTCTGAATGCTTAAACCTAACCAAGCGATTCTAAGCTTATTTGCTTGTGACACATTGGGCCTTATGTTAGTAGTAAAATTTGTTCGATATATTCAGTGTATACTTGTGAAAAATTGCAAATTTTAGAGAAAATTTGGAAAAAATAATAGGATTTTTCTCAATTTAAATGTATCGGCTTGTAAAACAGATGGTTATACCCCCCAAAATAGTTACAGGTTCAAATTTCCCATATGTCTACTTTAGAATGGCATCGTTTTTTGAACATTTTTTTATTTTTCTTGGACGTTACAAGACTTAGAACATAAACAGCAATTTCTCATATTTTTAAGAAAATGTAAATAGCCTTTTTTTTAAGGTACCTCTTCAGTTCTGAAGTGGCTTTCAGGGGCCTATGTATTATAAACCCCCATAAAACACCCCATTTTAAAAACTAGACCCCTCAAAGTATTCAAAACAGCATTTAGAAAGTTTTTTAACCCTTCAGGCATTTCACAGGAATTAAAGCAAAGTGGAGGTGAAATTTGCAAATTTCATTTTTCTTGCTGAATTTCAATTTTATTCCATTTTTTTTCCGTAATACAGAAGGTTTTACCAGAGAAACACAACTAAATATGTATTGTCCAGATTCTGCAGTTTTTAGAAATTTCCCATATGTGGCTCTAGTGTTCTCGTGGACTAAAACACAAGCCCCAGAAGCAAAGAAGCGCCTAGTGCATTTTGGGGCCTCTTTTTTTTATTAGAATATATTTTAGGCAGTATGCCAGGTTTGAAGTTGCCAGAACAGTAGGAATCCCCCAAAAGTGACCCCATTTTGGAAACTACACCCCTCAAGGAATTAATTTATGGTTGTTGTTGTTACCATTTTGACCGCACAGTGTCATCTAGAGGTGCAGTGAGCATTTTGACCCCAAAGGTATTGTGTAAAAGATAATGCGCAGCAGATGGTGCAGTGTGGGATTTGCAATTTTCTATATATCTATGCCACTTCAGTGTCCAATATATTGTGCCCAGCATGCGCCACCGGAGACCTACACACAATAAACTGTAATGTGGGTTCTCCTGGGTACGGCAATACTCTACATGTGGCTGTTATCACCTGCCTGGGCACACAGCAGGGCTCAGAAGGGAAAGATGAGGGGGATAAGCTGTGCGGAGTGCATCAGCGTATATTAAAAATCTAAGGGATGTATGATACATATTAAAACACTTTCATATAGAGCCCTGGTTTTTCGGGACACGTGTCACATTGATATATTGTGTCCTCCCTTATCCCCCTCTTATAGCAGACTTTGCACCTCTTTTGACTTTTTCCCTTCTTGTCAGTTTGGGGAACTTCTTCTGGAAAGTGTTGCCCTGGTACGATGCGTGTGGCCTCGCTTCCAGAAGTACTGGGTGTCCCCTTGTTGGTCCCTAAGGATTAGGTTCTTGATAATGATGTGCACGGCCAGCTTCTTATACCACACCGCATGGTGCTATAGGGCTTTAGGACTTGATCTGACAAGTCCACCCCTCCCATGTACCTATTGTAGTCCAGGATGCAGTCTGGTTTGGGGTCTCTGTACTGGTACCTCATACAGGGGCATGGGTACTGGTGTGGCCATGTATTGTTGTCAATGCAAGGATTACTCTCTTGTACTTGACACACAATATGTTGCTGCTAGATTGTGCCCTGCTCTCACCCCTTCTGAGTGTTTGACAATCAGAGTCTTAAGGAGATCTCTCAGATTTCTTCTTGCAGGTAGAGGTATCCAGGTAGAGGTGGTAGCCCTGGTCCAGCAGTGGGTGCACCAAATCCCACACAATTTTTGCATTAACTCCCAGTAAGGGGGGGCATTCTGGGGGCTGAATACTGCTGTCCTTCTCTTCATATATCCTAAATTTGTAGGTATACTCTGATGCACTCTCGCACAGCTTATACATCTTCACGCCATACCTTGCCCTCAGGGGCGTAACTAGGAAAGCCTGGGCTCCATAGCAAACTTTTGACTGGGGCCCCCCCTCCCCTGGGTGTCACACAACCCCCCCCCCCCTTGTAGATAGTGCCTTTTTTACAGCCCCCCCTGTAGATAACGCCATACAGCCCCCTTTGTAGATATCTACAGAGGGGGACTGTATGGCGTTATCTACAGGGGGACTGTATGGCGTTATCTACAGGGGGACTGTATGGCGTTATCTACAGGGGGGACTGTATGGCGTTATCTACAGGGGGGACTGTATGGCGTTATCTACAGGGGGGACTGTATGGCGTTATCTACAGGGGGGACTGTATGGCGTTATCTACAGGGGGGACTGTATGGCGTTATCTACAGGGGGGACTGTATGGCGTTATCTACAGGGGGGACTGTATGGCGTTATCTACAGGGGGGACTGTATGGCGTTCTCTACAGGGGGGCTGTATGGCGCGAACGCCATACAGCCCCCACTGTAGAGAACGCCATACAGCCCCCACTGCAGGGAACGCCATACAGCGCCCCCCCTGCATGGAACGCCATACAGCGCCCCCCCTGCATGGAACGCCATACAGCGCCCCCCCCCTGCATGGAACGCCATACAGCGCCCCGCTTGCAGGGAACGCCATACAGCGCCCCCCCCCCTGCAGGGAACGCAATACAGTGCCCCCACCTGCAGGGAACGCCATACAGCGCCCCCCCCCCTGCAGGGAACGCCATACAGCGCCCCCCCTGCAGGAAACGCCATACAGCGCCCCCCCCTGCAGGGAACGCCATACAGCGCTCACCCCCATGCAGGGAACGCCATACAGCGCCCGCCCCCCTGCAGGGAAAGCCATACAGCGCCCGCCCCCCTGCAGGGAACGCCATACAGCGCCCGCCCCCCTGCAGGGAACGCCATACAGCGCCCGCCCCCCCTGCAGGGAACGCCATACAGCGCCCGCCCCCCTGCAGGGAACGCCATACAGCGCCCGCCCCCCTGCAGGGAACGCCATACAGCGCCCGCCCCCCTGCAGGGAACGCCATACAGCGCCCGCCCCCCTGCAGGGAACGCCATACAGCGCCCGCCCCCTGCAGGGAACGCCATACAGCGCCCGCCCCCCTGCAGGGAACGCCATACAGCGCCCTCCCCCCTGCAGGGAACGCCATACAGCGCCCGCCCCCCTGCAGGGAACGCCATACAGCGCCCGCCCCCCTGCAGGGAACGCCATACAGCGCCCGCCCCCCTGCAGGGAACGCCATACAGCGCCCGCCCCCCTGCAGGGAACGCCATACAGCGCCCGCCCCCCTGCAGGGAACGCCATACAGCGCCCGCCCCCCTGCAGGGAACGCCATACAGCGCCCGCCCCCCTGCAGGGAACGCCATACAGCGCCCGCCCCCCTGCAGGGAACGCCATACAGCGCCCGCCCCCCTGCAGGGAACGCCATACAGCGCCCCCCCCTGCAGGGAACGCCATACAGCGCCCCCCCCCGTGGCAGGGAACGCCATACAGCGCCCCCCCCCCGTGGCAGGGAACGCCATACAGCGTCCCCAACCCCCCATAAAATTGCGACCTACAGTGTTGTTGTGTCTTACAAATAACATGCATCCCCTATCCACAGGATAGGGGATACATGTGCGATCGCTGGCATTGATAGGGAGAACGGGGGACTGAAAGTCCCCTGAAGTTCTCCATGACTAACCTCTGACTTCCGGCGTCTGCACAGCTCAATAAAAATGAAAGGAGTGCTGGTCGCGCAAGCGCACAAGCACGACTGGCGCTCCATTCATTTCTACGGAGCTGCCGATACAGACGCCGGAAGTCCGAGGTTTGTGATGGAGAACATTGGGGGACTTTCAGTCCCCCGTTCTCCCTATCGCTGCCAGCGATCACACATGTATCCCTTATCCTGTGGATAGGGGATACATGTCTTTTGTTTAATGGCAGAGCGGGGAGATACCTCCCTGCTCTGCCGTAGTGTTCAGTGGCGTCCCGCTGTAGCAGCCATAGCGACTGCTAGCGGAGCCTCTGGCCATGGTGGGGGCCCGTGCCGGCGGGAGACACTTGCCCCCTCATGACGTGGGCCCCATAGCAGCTGCTACGGCGGTAGTTACGCCACTGCTTGCCCTCTTACTCGGCAGGTACTAGCGGAATTGAAGTCTCCCTTTAAAATCTACCAAGGACTCATCAATAGAAATACACTTCTCGGGGGTGTATGCTTGGGAAAACCGGGCGCTGAAATGGTCTAATAGGGGTCTCCGTTTATACAAACTGTTAAAACTGGGGTCATCTCGGGGTGGGCACTGCTCATTTTCAGTATAATGTAAGAAGCGAAGTATTGCCTAATTTATTTTTTTTCAAGTTCCAGTTCAGTTCTGTAGTTGCTTTGAGGGGTCTATATATTAGACACCCCTATGAAACACCCCATTTTAGAAACTGGACCTCTCAAAGTATTCACAACAGCATTCAGAAAGTTTATTGACCCTTTAGGTGTTTCACAGGAATTTTGAGCAAAGTAGAGGTGAAATTTACATATTTCAGTTTTTTGTCAGACAATCCTTTTTATTCAATTTTTTTCCTGTAAAACAGAAGGTTTTACCAGAGAACCGCAACTCAATATTTATTGCCCAGGTTGTTCAGTTTTGAGAAATATCCCACATGTGGCCCTAGTGCGGTAATGGACTGAAGCACCGGCCTCAGAATAAAATGAGCACCTAGTGGATTTTGAGGCCTCCTTTTTATTAGGCACCATGGCCGGTTTGAAGAGGTCTTGTGGTGCCAAAACAGTGGAAACCCCCCAAAAGTGACCCTATTTTGGATACTAGACACCTTGAGGAATTCATTGTAGTTTTCTTGGGGTGCATGCGGCTTTTTGATCAGTTTTTATTCTATTTTTAAGTGGCGTGGTGACTAAAAAACTGCAATTCTACCATTGTTTTTTATTCCATATTTTTTTGTTTACAGCGTTCACCGTGCGCTATAATTGACATATTCACTTTATTCTGCGGGGTGATACGATTATGCCGATACCAGATGTTTATAGTTTTTTTTTTTATGTCTTATGGCGTTTGCACAATAAAAAACTTTTTGTAAAAAATTATTTTCTTTTTGTGTTGCCATATTCTAAGAGCCAGAACGTTTATATTTTTCCATCAAGAAAGCCAAGCGAGGACTTGTTTTTTGCGTAACGAACTGTAGTTTCGATCAGTACCATTTTTAGGTACATGCAACTTTTTGATCTCTTTTTATTCCATTTTTGGGGAGGTGAAGTGACCAAACATTTTTTATTCTGGTATGGCTTATTGTTATTTTCTTTTATGGCGTTCACTGCGCGGGATAAATAACAAAATAATTTCGGAGTTCAGGCCGTTACGGACGCAGCAACACCAATTATGTATAGTTTATTTGTTTATCTATTTTTATTAATAATAAAGGACTGATCAGGGAAAAAGGGGGATTTTACTTTTAAAACTTTTATTTTCTTATTTTTACACAACTTTTTTTTACTTTTTCTTTTTACTTTTTTACTTTGTCCCACTAGGGGACTTGACGGCAGGAGGCCCTAATCGCTATTGTAATACACTGAACTACACACGTAGTGCAGTGTATTAGAGCTGTCAGCTACTCACTGACAGCAAGCATAGTGGGTCCTGACTTTGTCAGGACCCACTAGGCTTCCGTCGATGGCATATCCGGACGCCATTGTTATGTGTCCGGTTACCATAGCCACCATCGCCGGCCGCTGTCGTGTAGCGGGCCATCGATGGGGGTTTAACCCCTAAAAAGCAGCGATCGCTATTGAACGCGACTTTTAAGGGGTTAATCAGCGGGGACACAGTGATCGGTCCCCGCTGAAGGGGCTGCGGCAACTGCTGTACAAGACAGCAGCTGTCACAGCTCCTGCATGTGTTGGGAAGACGGCCGAAATGGCCGTTACTCCCGTGACGTACTATTAGGTCATGGAGCGCAAACGATACAGCTACCATGACCTAATAGTACGTCCAGGATCGGGAAGGGGTTAAATCCGCTTGCAATTTACGAACATCATCCATAGACTGAACGTTACTACATAGCTTGATGTCGTCTGCAAAAATAGAAATAGTGCTATTAATCCCATCCTCTATATCATTAATAAATAAGTTGAATAATAGTGGTCCCAGCACTGAACCCTGGAGTACACCACTTACAACCGGGGACCATTCAGAGTAGGAATCATTGACCACAACTCTCTGGATAAGGTCCTTGAGCCAATTCTCAATCCAATAACAAACAATACTTTCTAAACCTATAGTCCTTAATTTACGCATTAGACGTCTGAGGGACAGTGTCAAATGCCTTTGCAAAGTCCAAAAACACTATATCCACAGCGGGCCCTCTGTCTAGGCTTCTGCTCACCTCTTTATAAAAACACTATATCCACAGTGGCCCCTCTGTCTAGGCTACTGCTCACCGACTCATAAAAACAAATCAGGTTGGTTTGACAACTTCTGTCCTTAGTAAAACCGTGCTGGCTGTCACTTATAATCCTATTTTTTGTCACATCATTCTGTATATAGCCCCTCAATAGCCCCTAGAAAACATTTTCCCCATAATGGATGTTAAGCTTACTGGTCTATAGTTACCCGGGCAAGACCTAGAGCCCTTTTTGAAAATAAGCACCACATTTGCCCTGCGCCAGTCCCTTGGCACTATACCAGTCACTAGAGAATCTCTAAATATTATGAATAGGGGGACAGAAATAACTGAACTAAGCTTTTTTGGAACTCTAGGGTGTAACCCATCTGGTCCCGGGGCCTTGTGTACATTTATTTTGTTTCATTTAGCTTGGACCATTGTCATGAATTGTCTGTGGACCCACTGGGCCATACCGCCTTGGCAGTAAGGCAGCTGGCCAACAGGGAGCAGGTGAATGTCTATAGTTCTATAGGTACCTGTGGCAGCGCAGACAGCAGCAGAGCAGGTTCGGCTGGGACTAGGTAGCAGTGGATGTCAGGCTAGGTGAAGCAGGTCAGACGTGGATACAGCAGGATTGAATGAAATGCTAGGAACAGGAACTGGAAACAAGTATAGGTACAGGGACAGGGACTGGAACAGGAACACACTAGGAGGCCATCACATAGACAAACTAGGGAACACAACAACACTCAGGCATAGAACTATGGGGCTGGACCCCTCTTATAGTCCAGGGTACTCATGCATCAAAGTTTATCCACGAAGTCCGGTGCACACGCTGCCCCTTTAAGAGCGGGCACGAGCGTGCGCGCGCACCCTACGGGTTCCGGCTGAGGTGAGTGGACGCGAGCGCTGGCATCTCCTGAGGAAGAGGCTGGGGCCAGCGCTTGCCGACTCTTGGCTGCGGCTGTCAGGGGGAGGTTGGAGCTGACAGCCCGCAGCCACGGACATTACAACCATATCTACATTCATCCAATTCAGTATATCAACTGATATATTAACAGCACTGGTACCGGCTACATCAGCTGCTCTTCTGTTGTATATACAGAGCTGAAGAACCCATTTAGTAACTCTGCCTTCTTTTGATCCCCTGTGACAAACTCCCCATTGCCACTATCTAGGCGTCCTACATGTTCAGACCTTGGCTTTTTTGCATTTGTATACTTGAAGAATTTTTTAGGATTTGTTTTACTATTCTTGGCCACCCGCCTTTCATTTTGTATTTTTGCTGATTTTATTACCTTTTTACAAATTTTATTAAGCTCTTTATAATTTACAAAGGCTACAGCTGTACCCTCAGATTTGTATTTTTCAAATGCCCTTTTTTTTGTCATGTATTGCCCTTTTTACAGACGGTGTAAGCCATGTGGGGTTTAATTCTAGTCGTTTATACTTGTTACCTATAGGAATAAATTTTGCACTATAATTACCCAGTAGATTTTAAAATCTCCCATTCATAATTTGTACCATTATTTAACATTAGTTCTTCCCAGTCTATGTCCTGATTTGTATCCCTCATCCTGGGGAAATTGGCCTTTTTAAAATTAAGTGTTTTTGCCCTCCCAGCCTGTGTTTGTTTTTTACAGTATATGTAAAATATAACTATGTTATGATCACTGTTACCGAGGTTTTCATGAACATTGACATTCCCAACAAGCTCTGCATTATTAGAAATGACCAGATCCAACAGAGCTTCACCTCTAGTCGGGTCTTCCACAAACTGGCCCATAAAATTTTCCTGCAACAGGTTGAGGAAATGTCTCCCCTTTGCAGTTGAAGCTGAACCATGACACCAATTAATATCCCGGTAATTAAAATCTCCCATTATCACTACAGTACCCGCCTGTGCAGCCCGCTCCATCTGTTTATATAGCTGAACTTCCATCTCCTCCGTTATATTGGGGTCTATAGAATACACCAAAAGTAATTTTTTCAGTGTTTACCTCCCTTTGTAATTCCACCCACAAGGTTTTAACCTCCCACAATCTTCACCCTCTAATGTCTTTCACACTCCCCTTCATATCACTTTGCACATAAAGACATACACCACCACCTTCATATCACTCCTCATATACAGACATACACCACCACCTTCATATCACTCCTCATATACAGACATACACCACCACCTTCATATCACTCCTCACATACAGACATACACCACCTGCCTTCATATCACTTCTCACATACAGACATACACCACCGCCTTCGTATCACTTCTCACATACAGACATACGCCACCACCTTTCCTATTTGTCCGGTCTTTCCGAAACAGTGTAAACCCCTGTAGATTTACAGCCCAGTCATGTGAAGATTTACTGCCTGAATAGAACGATTAAAATAAATTTTATTCAATGATTACTAAAAATGGGCTCTTAAAGCCAAATTACAACAGGCTCAGTCCAATGGTCAGCAGCAGAGAAAGGTCTATTGGCAGTGATGTAGATTGTCCATTCTAAGACCAGCCTCTCCTCTTATTGTATAATCGCTGAAAACCACTTGCTGAATGAATATTTCGCTAATCCAACGTGTTTCTACACCACTGATACATGTGGTACATAATCAGGGATTATTATTGTTTCAATTGTTACTGCCGGCTCGCACGGTTTTGTGCTGATTCAGCCTCCCGGCTCGTGCACGACTCGGATACCATGGCCGCACACGAGCCGGAGAGGTTTTTTACCAGGCTTAAGCCCTCCTCCTCTGCTGACGTACTTGCGGCAAGCCGCCAATCTGAGTCAAACACGTCAATCATGACCTGTCAGTGTTGCGGCGAGCCCCCTTGTTTAAGCAGCCAATAAGAGACATTACGGACGCTAAGCGTCCCTGGTAACCTTGGAAATCCAAAAGCGGATATCAAAACATTACGGGGATACAGTACTATGGATTTGAACACAAATACAGATGAGAGATCACTGCTTAAGAGCATTACAAATCGTTGCCTGCTACACAGATCAACGCTAGTCGGTTAGCAAGAGAATGACCACATACTGCAGTCTAACATAGGGCCCGCTGCCCGAGTAGAATGCGTTAGTCATGACGTGTCGGGGTCACGGCGAGCCTAATTCTCGCACAGATATCTCGGACGCATAGCGTCCACAGTAGCCATGGATACCTAAAAGCTTATGTACATGCACGGTGGAAATACAGTACAGTCGATTTAACATATCTACAAATGAAGAGGTCACTACATTGGCGCCTACCATAGCAAGCTATATATATATAGGAGCATTAGAATCACATACATAATAAATAGCCAGCTTTAGGGGTGGACCAGGGACATAGCCCTTGATTAGTAAGATCTAACTTAATGGCACTAAAGATATTCCAAATAGGGGCAAAAATTGTTCTATTCAGGCAGTAAATCTAGAAATTAATGGAACGTAAACAATTCTATCAATGTGCACAATCTAATCATTTATAAAATGTATCTTTCACTGGAGATGGCAGGGTTTCTTACATGGGGATATAAATACAGACAAGTGGATTCATGATGCAAAGGAGGTTTTCTCAGAGAATGAGATTGCACCCTCTACTCAGAATATGAGTATCACTGCCTCATTTCGTCAGTTAACAAAAATTTACAAAGACCATATAAGATCGTGGTGGGAAATCCAGACTCTGGAGACCTATATAAAAAATCAAATCATTCCTAGGGGCTTGAGAATCTCCCTAACACCAGCAGTGAGGATTAGATCACCCGAGCTCTTAAGAAAATGGGAGAAAGAGTCAATAGAATCTTCCCTCAGATTCATGGGTATACTGTTAGAAGAAGGAAAAATACTGTTTGGTCAAGAGCACTCAAGAATTAAAACACAGTATAGTATCTGCACAAAGATTCTCAAGCAACGTAGAGTATGAGAGAAAAGAAACTGTTTTACAACTAGCAGTGGAAAAATTCACAGGACACATAAAGGAAAGGAAACACTTCCAGTTTGTTTGTGACACTTGACTTTAAAGATGGGAGGGTATTTGATTATAGCACTAAAATGACAACCTCTCATGAACCTGATACAGATGTATCATCATCGGAGCAGGAGCACTCTGATTCTGAGTATGGGAGAAACCATCCGAGGAGACAACAAGGTGGGATGGACCAGAGTCGGTATCCCACTCGTGTTAACCATAGAGGAAGAGGTAGAGGAAAAGGTCCCACTCGGGGGGGGGGGGGGTTTAGCCAAGAATCACCCCATCTCAGATTACCTCCTGAGGGACAGGAGAGATGTGTAGCCTCTAGATTTTTGAATGAGGACGAGGAGTCCCAGGTTATTAACTTGTCCTCACGCCCCTTATCAAATGAGGAGGTTGGTATCCTGAGGAGGGGCTTATCATTTGTTCCCACAAACAGGTTCGATTTGTTCACTTGGGTAAAGGATTTGAATCTGTTTGCTAGGAAGTTAAAATGGAAAAAATTATTTAGGACACATGATAGACGTAAGTGTCTGGAATTGGGTATATCGGAAGAAGATCTACCCGATCTTAGACTACTTGAGGGATTATGGGAGGAAGGCCATAGGGAGGCAGGAAGGGGTTCTTTTACTGATTTAAGGGCTCCTTCCTCGAAATTTGCACCCCTAAACGATAATACCCCTATTGACGTGTTTGTCAAGGTAGTGGAGGACCAACTTAGATCGCTGGAAGACTCTACGCTAGGTGATTTTAACACAACCAAGGAGGAAATGGCAGGCCTACGATCTCTTGAGAATGATAACACGATCATTATCAAGCCATCTGATAAAGGCAGTAATATCGTGGTTATGGATCGTATCAAGTATAAGAAAATGTGTCATGGAATTTTGCATGACCAACAATGCTATAGAGTGCTAGAGTTGGATCCTACTTTGATCTTTCAAAACCAACTTAAGGGCATTCTAGGTCCAGCGAGACTCCTTAACCTCATCAGCGAGAAGGAAATGACTTTCATGCTGGCTGATTTCCCTCAAATCGCAACCTTTTATAGTCTGCCCAAAATTCATAAGGGGACCAGTCCACTAAATGGTCGCCCAATTGTGTCTGGAATAGACAGTTTGTCGCAGAATGCCAGTCTATATATAGACAAGTTTCTCAGACCATTTGTAACATCACTCCCATCCAATGGATGCTCTGAGAAAGCTTGACGGCATACGGTGTGACCAAGATGTATTATTGGCATCTCTGGACGTTGAGGCATTATATAGCTCTATCCCTCACGATCAGGGATGCATTGCTATTGAACACTTCCTCAAAGGGAAAGAAACACAGTTTCAGGCCCACAATAAATTTGTCATTTCCTTACTAAGATTTATTCTAGAGCATAACTTCTTTTTGTTCGACCAGAAATTCTACCGCCAACTCAGGGGAGTAGCGATGGGGAGTCCATGTGCACCCACGTATGCCAACCTGTATCTGAGTTGGTGGGAAGAGGAATGTGTTTTCAATGAAATAATGGCGCAATGGACTTCCCATATTGTATTATGGATTAGATTTGTTGATGACATTCTAATGCTATGGAAAGGAACCAAGGGAAAATTTGAGGAGTTTGTGTCAATTGTCTGAGATATATTTTTACAGTAAATTTAAACCCACAATGCACATATTTACAGTTGAATAATATACTTACCTGTGCAATCTTGCTTCTGTTCTACTCTCTGGCTGCTCTTTTCTTCGGATCACATGACTTCTGACGTCACTTTTTCATCCTCCTCCACTGTCGTGTCATATCCCGATCACATGGTCTCGCCCCAGAGAGACCTCGGATGGGATGCGACACGTCACTGGTGACGTGTCGTTTCTGCGGGTGCTGGTTGCTAGGTGCCCGCCCAGCCCATGCAGCTTTTCACTGTGAGCGCGCTTATGCGTGTTCACAGTGAAAAAGGACGGCACCTGGGACTAGCAGAGATTCTATAAGACGCAGCACACGGGCCACATGCAGCCCTGCTTGTAGCTTTCCTTAGCATGGGAAAGCTACAAGCAGGGCTGTGACTGGTGAGTCTTAGTCACTCCCAGTGCACACTGCATGCAGCAGCGGCAGCCAGTCTGACTGAGTCTCTGACCAGTCACCACCCACACGCAGCAGACACACAGACGTTGCCGGCAGGATAGATTGAAATAGTGCCTGTCGTTATTCAATAAACCCCCAACTACTACTGTTTCGCAGGTACTGAGTATGACAGTTTGTATAGTGTAGGGGTTAGCTTAGCTGCCTTACATTAGGAAGGTCGCTGGTTCAAATCCCAGCAGGGTTTTTTGTTATTTTTTTTTATATTATATTATTAATATCTTAGTTGTATTAGGCTAAGTTCACACTAGAATTAGTATATGTTTACCTCTCTTCCATCAGAGGAAGAGAGGATAGATACGTTAAACGGAAAGCAACGGTTCCATTAGAATTACCATTGCTTTCAATGGTAATTCTTTTGTATCAGTTGCTTTCCGTTTGTCTCCGTTCGCTAGGTTTCCGTTCTTTTGAACGGAAATAAAAGTTCTGCAGACTGCACTTTAAAAAAAATGGAAACTTAGCGAATGGAGACAAACGGAAAGCAACTAATACCAAAGAATTACCATTGAAAGCAATGGTAATTCTAATGGAACCGTTGCTTTCCGTTTAACGTATCGATCCTCTCTTCCTCTGACGGAAGAGAGGTAAACGTATAGAAACGCTAGTGTGAAAGAAGCCTTAGGGCCTTTTCACATCACTGTTCATTTCCGTTCCGGGGTTCCATCTGAGGTTTCCGTCGGGTGAACCCCACAACGAAAAGTCAAACTGAAACCACAGCTTCCGTTTCAGTCACCATTGATATCAATGGTGACGGAAACATTGCTAATGGTTTCCGTTCATCACCATTCCGGCAGGTTTCCGTTTTTCCGACGGAATCAATAGCATCTAAGCATTTTTTTTTCTTAGGGCCTGTTCACATCACCGTTCATTTCCGCTCCGGGGTTCCGTCCGAGGGTTCCGTCGGGTGAACCCCGCAACGGAAAGTGAAACTAACTGCGCAGCTTCCGTTTCAGTCACCATTGACCTCAATGGTGACGGAAACATCGCTAATGCTTTCCGTTCGTCACCATTCCGTCTGGTTTACGGTTTTCCGACGGAATCAATAGCACAGTCGACTACGCTATTGATTCCGTCGGAAAACCGGAAACCAGCCGGAATGGTGACGAACGGAAAGCATTAGCGATGTTTCCGTCACCATTGAGATCAATAGTGACTGAAACGGAAGCTGCGCTGTCGGTTTCACTGTCCGTTGCGGGGTTCACCCGACGGAACCCCGGAACGGAAATGAACGGTGATGTGAACAGGCCCTAAGTTGTTGTTATGTGTTTTTTACAGGTTGGGTCCTTGGTACTACATCAAGTTCAAGGACTACTTCAATGACACCTTTTTTATTTTGAATAAAATCGTTAACCAGTGTTGTGTGTTATTTTATTTCATTACAATATTTTTTCTATGTCCTACTCATTTATTTCAAAATTTATTACTAGTGCATTATTAATGGCCACTGCCTAAGGGCGGATTCACATGAACGTTATTTACGTCCGTGCAGCTCGTGTGGTTTTCATGCGGGTCGCACGGACCTATACAAGTCTATGGGGCAGTGCAGACAGTCCGTGAGTTTTGCGCAGCGTGAGTCCGCAGCGTAAAACTCATGACATGTTCTATATTTAGGCGTTTTTCATGCATCACGCACCCATTGAAGTCAATGGGTGCGTGAAAATCACGCGCACCCCACGGAAGCCCTTCAGTGGGACGCACGTTATTCGCGCAACAACAGTAAAAGAATGAATGTAAACATAAAAGCATCACGTGCTTTTCTGTTTACAAACATCCAAACGGAGTGTCATAATGATGGCGGCTGCGCGAAAAGCATGCAGCCGCGCGTCCATATGAACATGACACACGGAGCTGTCAAGTGCCTTTTGCGCACGCAAAACCCTGCGGTTTTTGCGTGCGCAAAACGCACACGCTCGTGTAAATCCGCCCTAACGGCGTCCATTAGTAAGGCTTCATGCATACGAGCGTCAATCCCGTCCGTGTGTGTGCGTTATGCATCAGTGTGCTTTTCGATTGTCATGCGTTATTCACGCACTCACAAAGCCAGCCCATTTTTTTCTTATTTTTTCAACCAAATTGCTGCGTGAATCACGCACCAAACACGCGTGTGTGGTGCGTGAAAAGTCACGCATGTGTGAATGGCCCCATTGAAATAAATGGGTCGCGTGTGTTGCACGTTTTTGCTAAGCAGAGCACACGGACGTGATTCACGCTTGTGTAACTCGTGCCTAAGGCCCCATTCATACCAGGGGGAATCTCGTCCGTCTGCTGATCGTCAAAACCACGCACAGCACACGCGACCCATTTATTTCAACTTTTCACGCAGCGAGAGTCCGCTGCGTGAAACATACTGCATGTCCTCTATTGGTGCGTTATCATGCACCTACACTCACATTGAAGTCAATGCGTGTTTGGTGCGTGGTTTACGCAGCAATTTGGTGGAAAATTTGAAAAACATAATGGGGAGGATAACATTTGCTCACCATCCTTCAAGAATGTCAGCAAGGAAACACAAGTCCTGTGAAGGATGTCAGCGGGGAGGAGCAAGGACAGCTCACATGAACTCTTGGAAGGTACGTGCACACTCATTGCAGCCTGCAATGCATGCAGGGGAAACAAGTTTCATCAGAAGGAAAGATCAACAAACCAGACCTTAACTGCATGTAAACAAATTGTGCTAAATTCAAAGAAGAGATGTGGTAAGTAGAATTTTTTTTTTTTTTAAATAATGCTTTATTTAGGTTGTCTGTATAAGGGGTAATGTATGACACAGTTTTTGAAAACATTTTGGTATCTCGGACAACCCCTTTAATGTGAATAATATAGGTCTATTTTTTATGTCAGAGATTAGTGTGAATAAAATTACATTTCTGGATGTGTTGATCTCCAAGACAGCTTTTGGAAGCATTCAAACGAATATGTACCATAAAAAAACTGCTACAAACAGTCTTCTTAGATGAGAAAGTTGCCATCCAATGAACCTTAGACGTGGGATTCCGAAGGGCCAGTATTTGAGGGCACGACGGAATTGCTCAACTATATCCGATTTTAAAATATCGGCACGTGAACTGGAAAATAGGTTCATTTGTAGAGGATACTCGAGACATTTCCTAAGGCAGGCCTACCTGAATGCTTTGGGGTGCAATCGGGATTACTTACTCAACCCCAGGCCAAAGAAAAAGGATGATCTCGTGAGGGTCATAGGCACTTTTGCCAGTGTAGAGGTGAGATCAATCCTACAACGTTATTGGGGAATTTTGAAAGCTGACCCAGACATAGGGGATTTGATAGGAGAGTCTCCCCTGATCACATTTAGGCGGGGGCGTAATGTTAAGGATCATGTAGTGCACAGCCTCATGGGTGGGCAGGATTCCCCTTCCACCTGGTTAAACAGCAATCTGAAGGGAAGCTTTAGATGTGGATCCTGCAAGGCATGTGCGTCCATCATATGTAGCAGAAATTTTAAGAGCACGAGTACAGGGAGGGTGTTTGAAAATAGAACCTACATCAACTGTAAAACAAAGGGAATCGTATACTTGCTTACATGTGGTTGCCAACTACAATATATTGTCAAAACCATAAGAGAATTCAGAAGGAGGATCCGTGACCATATAGGGGACATTAGGAGGAAAGAAGACACTCCGGTGTCTCGTCATGTCTGGGAATGTCACAACAGGGACAGTTCGATCCTTAAATTTCAAGGGATTGAGCACATTAGATCTACACTCAGAGGCGGTGACCTTTATAGGATAATGCTACAAAAAGAGGCAAAATGGATCTTTCGTCTACGGACTATCAGTCCTCTGAGCCTCCATGAACAAATCTCATATGCATGTTTTTTATGACGACACCTACTGGGGTATACCCAATTTTTGCCCCTATTTGGAATATCTTTAGTGCCATTAAGTTAGATCTTACTAATCAAGGGCTATGTCCCTGGTCCACCCCTAAAGCTGGCTATTTATTATGTATGTGATTCTAGTGCTCCTATATATATATATAGCTTGCTATGGTAAGCGCCAATGTAGTGACCTCTTCATTTGTAGATATGTTAAATCGACTGTACTGTATTTCCACCGTGCATGTACATAAGCTTTTAGGTATCCATGGCTACTGTGGGCGCTATGCGTCCGAGATATCTGTGTGAGAATTAGGCTCGCCGTGACCCCGACACATCATGACTATAGCATTCTACTCGGGCAGCGGGCCCTATGTTAGACTGCAGAGTGTTTGACTCGGATTGGCGGCTTGCCGCAAGTACGTCAGCAGAGGAGGAGGGCTTAAGCCTGGTAAAAGACCGGCTCGTGTGTGGCCATTGTATCCGAGTCGTGCACGAGCCGGGAGCCTGAATCAGCACAAAACCGTGCGAGCCGGCAGTAACAATTGAAAATTTTAATAATCCCTGATGATGTACCACATGTATCAGTGGTGCAGAAACGCGTTGGATTAGCGTAATATTCATTCAGCAAGTGGTTTTCAGCGATTATATAATAAAAGGAGAGGCTGGTCTAAGGGTGGATAATGTACATCACTGCCAATAGACCTTTCTCTGCTGCTGACCATTGGACTGAGCCTGTTGTAATTTGGCTTTAAGAGCCCATTTTTAGTAATCATTGAATAAAATTTATTTTAATCGTTCTATTCAGGCAGTAAATCTAGAAATGAATGGAACATAAACAATTCTATCAATGTGCACAACCCAGTCATGTGAAGGGTCTAGCCATGTTTCAGCCACACCAACTATATCTATATTTTCTTCCAGTACCAAGGCATGGTACTGAAACTTTCAGTACCAAGGCATGGTACTGAAACTTTCAGTACCAAGGCATTTTGTTTTTTACTTTACTTTTTTTTTGTATAAACTCTTTTTATTGAAGCAGTTGCATAGAAATACATCATCCATTTACAAAGACCATAACAGGCAGCATTTATGCCCGGCACATCAATATTTTATGCTTGAGAACAATATCTTCTCTTCATGACATCTAAAAATCTCACGCCACAGCAATAAAATTTTAATGTATATAATCAGTAGCTCTTTTTAGCTCAACTGCAATATGACAGACAAACCAAATAAACAGATAAACAATCAAACAATCCACAGTGACCGTGGCTCATGTAAGACTATTACTTTACATTGAGTACTATTAAGTACTAAGAACTATCCCGTTTAATCTAGATTTCAGAGCCCCCACCTTCACAAACAAGATCCGCTCTTGTCTCTCCAATCTTTGATTACCTCTAAGCCTTGTCCCTATACGTCAGCCAAGGCTGCCATATTTTAAGAAAGGATTTCCTGTTTTTATTTTCCCACCCTGCAAGTTCTTCTAGCCGACATATTTGGTGGAGTTTGTTCACTAGTTGATCCAATGATGGGGGTACTGAGTTTCTCCACAAGGTAGGAATCAATAATTTAGCCGCCGAGATAATAAACGTGGGGAGATTTTTGGAAGAGGGAGAAAACTCTTTAGTGGGTAACCAAAGTAAAATCAGTTCTCTGGTGAGTAAAACTGGATTAGAACAAATTCTCATAATCAGATTTTCCACTTCTTTCCAAAAGGGCTGAATCTCCATCCATGACCACCATATATGTGAAATACTACCCACTTCCTTCCCACACCTCCAACATTGATCCGAGGGTGAAACCCGAATCCTGTATAAGTAATCCGGCGTTCTGTACCACCGCGTTAGCATCTTGTAAGAATTTTCTTGCATTCTGACACACCTGGAAAAACCATGTGAATGACGCAGAATGCAAGACCTATCTTCTGCAGAAAATGAACAACTTAGTTCTCATTCCTATGCTGATATAAAACCTGGGGGCTCTTTATTCAAATTTGTTATCAATTGTTTGTATATCCTAGAGAGATATTTTTTAGGGGTTGTGGCAAATAAGGTGTAATTTTCCAACCACGTGGGATCAGATTTGCGTACAGCTGCTGAAGCGAGAAACCTCTTACATGTATGTGAGAAGTCTATCACTTGTAAGCTTGAAGGACTGGGAATATGTAATTCCTCATGTAAGGTTTGTAGTGTAGGCGGACCCATTGAGTCAAAAACTCTTGCGATCTTTAATGACCTCAGTTGAGACCAAGAGTCAGGAACAGTAGAGCAAGTGGAATTCACTAAACATGGAAGTACAGAGAGTGGTGCTAACATCGAAAACGTATTATCGCGTAGGTGTTGTGCCGGGGAAGTGTGGCATACCTTAAAGGGAACCTGTCACCAGCATTTTAGCTATAAAGCCAGCAATACCTGGTGAAAGTGGGTGAAAAATCATTGTCATCTAAGCTATAAATATGTTCTAAGTAAGTTCTGTACCTTTAGTATTCCGTTTTTCAGTGGTCCCACGCCGTATGCAAATGAGCAGAAAGAGTCAAATCTTCATCTGAAAAGAGTCAGATTTTCATTCCTCCAGAGTCTCAGAGTGAACTCCACCTCCTTCTTTTTGATTGACAGCTCCTTAGCCAGTCAGGGCCGGACAGGTGCCGGCGGAGGGCGGGGTTAAGAAGCTGCGTCCCACAGGGAAAACTAATTACCATAAAAGGCGGGAAGAGTTTAAACGACTAAATTTACAGACAGAGGAGGACTTCAGGAAAGAAGAGAACAGGAATGAACTCTGGACAGCTGCGGCCATTGAGGGGTCAGGCGAGTTTGACAGGTAAGATGTTGATGACCGGATCCCTTTAAGCATTCCCCATATCATATCACTCACTACCGATGATCTAGCAGGAAACGTATTTCCGACCCAGAAAGCAGAAGCCAGATTGTGTAACATTAAACCCTTTTCTATAGCTACATGTGGAAGTGCCCCTTCAGCTTTTGCCAATTGTGTCCATCTCCCCAGTTGTATTGCATTATAATACTAAGTTAAATCCGGTAACGCCAACCCTCCTTCATTTTTCTTCCTTATCAATTGCAGATATGCGATTCTAGGCCTTTTATTATTCCACAAAAAATCTGTGAATAAGCGTCTAAACCTTGAGAAATAATATTTAGGGATGTCGATTGGCAAAGTCTGAAACAGGTATAAAACCTGCGGTAAAACGAATGTAGTAAGGAGATTCTTTCGTCCTATCCAAGACATATATATGGGATATGTAGTTTACTCAAAAAATCTTTAATTTTGTAATACAATGGGTTGTAATTCCGGGTGAAAAGCAGTTTAGGGAGAGACGTGATTTTAAGTCCTAAGTATTGCAATTCGGACTTTTGCAATTTAAAAGGTGAGCGGGAGCTAACTGTCAATAAGGTATTGTGAGGTAAAGTTATATTTAATGCTTCCGATTTCTCGTAATTGATCTTAAAATTTGAGATCCAACCAAATTCCTCAAAAATTTGGATGAGATTTGGGAGGGCTGCCACAGGATTTGTTATGAATACCAACAAATCGTCCGCATACACAGCTGTTTTGTGTTCGAACTTTCCCACCGTAAGGCCTTTAATAGAGGAGGTCTGTCTAATTTTAAGTAAGAGTGTTTCCATTACCAAAACGAACAACGTGGGGGACAAAGGGCAGCCTTGCCTTGTTCCATTTTGAATAGGGAAAGGATCTGAAAAGGTGGCGTTCACTTGAATTCTTGCTGTAGGGTTTTGATATAAAGAGAAAATCATGTCAATAAGTGGTTGAGGGAAACCAAATTTAGCAAGAGCAGCTTTCAGGAATACCCAGTCAATGCGATCAAAGGCCTTTTCTGCGTCCGTCCCTAATAGTATCAGGGGTATTTTGTTTTGTCTAGCATGATATATGGCATGTACCGTTCTTATGGTATTAAATTTTCCCTCCCTCCCCGGAACAAATCCCACCTGTTCCTCTCCAACCAATTTAGAAAGATAAACATTGATGCGTGTTGACAACATTTTCGCCCACCATTTCAAGTCCGAATTTAATAGGGAAATAGGCCTGTAGCTATTGCACCTTTCCAGATCCTTATCCTCCTTCGGTAGGATGGTAATGTTGGCCTCCAAGGCTTGTTTAGGGAAGGTAGCTCCAGTCAGCATGGCATTACATAAGGATAGAAAGTACGGCATTAGTATATTTTTAAATTTTTTTTAATAAATGATGGGAAGACCATCCGGCCCAGGGCTTTTCCCATTTGGTATGGACATCAAAATCTTTTCAATTTCAGACATAGTGAATGGAACCACTAACAAGGCTCGTTCCTCTTCTGACAGGGAGGGTGCTTCAATAGATGCTAAGAATTTTTGTATGGCGTCAGCATGTGGAGTTACTCTGGTCTGTGTAGGATCTTTTTTAATATTATACAGCTCCAAGTAATAATTCCTAAATTCCCTGGCAATTAGATCCGTTGTAGAGAGTTTGTGCCCTGCCCCGTCTTTTATGGAAGAAATGAACGTTTTCCCTCTTTGTTTTTTAATGAGGTTTGACATTATTTTATTCCCTTTGTCCCCGTGAGCATAGGTTTTATATTTTAATAGTTGAAGGGTTTTCGCCGATCGTACATTAAGGATATTCTTAAGTTCCTGCCTAAGATGTCGTAATTCAACCTGTGCTGAGGCCAACTGTGCACATTTGTGTATATTTTCCAACGAGGAAATTTGACCCAACACCCGATTTGATATTTTTCATCCGTTCCTTCTTGACTCTAGACCCCAAGGCAATAAGTTCCCCCCTTACAAAAGCCTTATGCGTCTCCCACAAGATAGGCTGAGAAACAAGAGGGTCATCATTAAACACAAAAAATTCCTTCAACCTAAGTTCTAAGGCGTCAGAATCTTTTAAGTTTTCTAATAAAGTATCATTTAGCCTCCAATTCCACCCTCGTACTGGGAGGTCTGTCAATGTAATTTTGATAGAAATCGGTGCATGATCCGAGATGGTAATGTTACCAATTGAGGAAGATGTAACCGCAGGCAAAAATCTTTCTGAAATTAGCAAATGGTCTAAACGCTGATATGACTCGTGGGGCCGAATAAAAGGAATAATCTCGGTCGGACGGATGATGTATTCTCCACACATCGATCAGTTTCAACCTGGTTAACAGCATTTTGAATCGTCTGCGGGCTTTATGGGTAATATGTGATATTTTGGAAGTGGAGTCCAAATTCGGATCCAGTACCAGGTTAAACTCCCCTCCTACTACCACTAACCCTTCAAAGAAGGGCTGAAGAAAATGCAATACCTTTGTCAACCACTGCGCCTGTCTCACATTTGGTGCATAAAGATTAACTAATGTGATTTTCGTGTTCAGAATAGTTCCTTTGAGAAATAGGTAACGACCACAGGGATCAATTTGTGTAGCTTCATGAACAAAGGGTATTGTGTCTCGTATCGCTATTGAAACCCCTCTCGAAGCGTTAGCATAAGTGCAATGATACCACTTGTCATAAGGCTTAGTAGGAAGTAAAGGGATCTTATTTGATTTGAAGTGCGTTCCTTGTAAGAAAATGAGGTCAGCACTTTCTCTTCTCAACATATTGAAAACCTGACTTTGTTTCTGTGGGATGTTCATGCCTTTAACATTAAATGATAAAGTTTTAAGCGAGGCCATAAGTAAGTAATACAATGAGACAGACGCAGTGATGTCTAAGCACGGTCACGGCGTAAACAAAAACTTAAACTATGTACAGATATTCCTGTGGGATTATCAACCCCGTAGCGAGGAGATCCCAGAGGGAAGGCAGAAGGAGATCCTGCACGTCCTCCAGTATCCAAGATTGCCATTAGTATCTCCGTTTCGGAGAGAGCACCAGGTATAGGGTGGGGGGGGGGATGGAACGCCAGGAAACAAAGTTCCACCTCCAGAAACTTTATCATCTAATTAAGCTAATCGACAATATTAGACTAAGAATGGACTGTCCTCAAAATCCATCTCGCTATACTAGTGTAAATTAGCATATCTATATAGAACCTCTATATAATGTAGTATACTAGCTCCTTAATAATAAAAACTTTCCATTCTTTTAGAAGTATACTATAGCAACGTCTGATACAACTTTAGCTACATGGGTATAGCAGATAATAGGGTATGCATTATATTAGGACAGTTGAAATAAACCATTTACTTATATAATACAAAGTACAAAGGGATCTGCTGGTAGAACATAAGCAGTTACATAAACACTCACGCACTCCCTATGGCTCACAACTTATGAAGTGAAGGAAGAAATTTTCATCGTCCATGACGAACATTTCAATCAACCAGATTTGGCGCTTGATGTTTCCGATATCGCGGAGACTTCATCCTGGCTGCCACCTGCCATCCCTGTGACGACAGTAAGTATGGAAGTTCTGGTATATCCGATGCTGCCTGCACAGGTAGCCATGACGGAATGTCAAGCGGTGAAATGCCTAACTTTTCCCAAAATTTAGGGAGATCATCTGGAGAGCGGATGGTGAATTGTCGCCCCTCTATCATGGTCGCTAAACCGAACGGGAATAACCACCGCACCGGCAATTTCTTGACACGTAGCATGTCCGTCACTGGCTTCAGGATCCTCCGTTTAGCCAAGGTGCTGGGAGCTATATCTTGAAAAAAGAGTAATTGTGTCCCTTCATAGAGATATTCCTGTCGTTCCCTCGCCACTTTCAACAGACTTGATGTATCTATGAAACTTAACAGGCCACAAATCACATCTCTCGGCGGTTCGTTCGGTGCAGGCTTCGGTCTCAGCGCCCTGTGAACCCGCTCCACCACCATTTTGTCGGCCCTCTCTTGACCCACGAGGTCAGCAAAGATCTGAATAATCACTTGGGGCAAAGTGTCCCCTGTTACTGCTTCAGGAAGACCCCGCACTCTGATATTCCGGCAGTGACTACGGTTTTCCTGGTCCTCAATCATCAGCTGAGCATTATTTATGTGATTCTGATGAGAAACAAGCATGGTAGAAACAACAGCACTGTGGCTTAAAATGGAGGTCTGGGTTTCCTCCAGTGAATCCACCCTATTCCCAATCTGCTTAATATCCCCTTTTATATCCGCCAGCTCCTTCATTATTGGGGAGATTGCTTGTGTCAGTACCTTTTTGAAAGTAGGAGCGTGACAGCGTGTCTCTGCCCCTCGCTGGTTCTGAGTAAGCTGCAGAGCTGTCTCCCTCTGAGTCGTCATCTCCAGCATCGTCTGCATGCTGTGCCGGCGCCATTTTATACCGGGCCGCAGGAGAAGAAAGTTTCTTCTTCAGGAATTTGTCCATTTCGGACTGATTCTTTCCTTGTTTTGCAGGACCGGGTGAGTCTCTGCCCTTATCCCTTGAAGTTCTCACCATTTTGGTCGGTTATATTGTCTTTGAAGCTGTAGTTTCTAGAGGTGAAGTGAGGAGCTCAGAGATTAAGCTGCCATCACGGTGCGTCGTAACTCCGCCCCCCGTTTTTTACTTTACTTTAAAGAACAAATGCCAAAAAGGTTATTTAAATATTTTTATATATTATTTTAGTTTTTGTACACAACTATATGCCATGTTAAATACCTTTGTGTCAAAAAAGACAAACGTATTGTAGGTATGATAAGTTTATTGGCTAACCAATACACTATTTTTTTCTGTGCTTTGTACATAACTAAAAACTTTAGCTAATTTCTAAAAGTCGTATTACTCCCCTGGGGGTGATTAGATGATTAGATCGCTGGTACAATACACTGTAATTAGGGCTGGGTGATTAATCAAATTCATTTGATTAAGTCACCCTCAATGGATCTGGATGATTCTGTTTTTTAACAGAATAGTTGAATTGATTCTTTAGTGGCGACGTGCTGAAGGAGGAAGCTCCGCCTCGTCACTGCCTGGGCTGCCCCGTCTGACAAGCTGCGCCCCGCTCTGTCCCTGCTTCCCCACAGAACTGCTGTTCTGTACTGTACAAAATTATATGCTACAGAACATCAGTTTTATGGAGAGGCAGAGACTCCTAGTATATGGCCACAACGCCCTGTAGATACAACCGCGCTTTTCAGATCGCATCACCACCCCCCTTTGCAGATCGCACCACCACCCCCCATTGCAGATCTCACTACCACCCCTCCCCCTTTGCAAGTCACACCCCCACTCGCCCTTGTAGATCGCACCCCTTCCCCCCGTTGTAGATGCCAGGATAAAAAGGTATTTGCAGAGGTTAAAAGTTGTGAAGTTACGTACAATAATTATAGTAATACATGTTAAAAAGTTATTTATATAAAAAAAATAATTTCTTAAATGATCTCCTGGTATTACTGTTAAAGAGGCTCTGTCACCATATTATAAGTGACCTATATTGTACATGATGTCATCGGCGCTGTAATGTAGATTACAGCAGTGGTTTTTATTTAGAAAAACGATAATTTTTGACGGAGTTATGACCTATATTAGCTTTATGCTAATGAGTTTCTCAATGGACAACAGGGCGTGTTTTACTTTTTTACAAAGTGGGCATCTTACAGAGGAGTGTATGACGCTGACCAATCAGCTCCATACACTTCTCTCCATTCATTTACACAGCACATAACGATATAGCTATATGCAGAGACATAAACACACTATAACATTACTGCAGTGTCCTTACAATGAATATACATTACCTCCAGCCAGAACGTGATGTGTATTCAGAATCCTGATGACTTCTCTGCACTTCTCTGTGATTTACAGCATAGCAGGCGTAGTTTCGCGAGATTACGCTGTAAGCAGTCATTTACAGCGAGATCTCGCTGTGCTGTAAATCACAGAGAAGTGCAGAGAAATAGTCAGGATTCTGAATACACATCACGTCCTGGCTGGAGGTAATGTATATTCATTGTCAGGACACTGCAGTAATGTTAGTGTGTATGTGGCTGCACATAGCGATATAGCTATATCGCTATGTGCAGAGTAAATGAATGGAGAGAAGTGTGTGACGCTGATTGGTCAGCGTCATACACTTCTCTCCACAACGCCCACTTGGCCATATCGTAAAACACGCCCAGTTGTCCATTGAGGAACTCATTAGCATAAAGCTAATATAGGTCATAACTCCGTCAAAAATGATTGTTTTTCTAAATAAAAAAACACTGCTGTAATTTACATTACAGCGCCGATCACATCATGTACAATATAGGGCACTTATAATGTGGTTACAGAGCCTCTTTATATAAAACAGAAAAAAATAAGAAAATCGAAATTCAAATAGAAAATCGCCCAGGCCTACCTGTAATACTAATGTATCGCAGTATATCGTGATTAGTAATGATGGCAGACCTTCATTACCACCCCAGGCTGCCATGACAACCATCTGCACCCAGTGATCACGTCCTGAGGGGCCTATGAGCTATCAGAGAGGACCACCCCCTCTTTCTAAAAACATAGATTCCACAATCGCTATTGACCGCAGCATCTAAGTAGTTAAATGTCCGGGATCGACATTCTCTCTCATCCTGGCTTTTAGTACGAGGTGTCAGCTGTAATACACCCGCAGCTTGTGGAGCGGGCTCAGCCTGTAAACGCGCTCCATACTTCTCTCCCTGCACTATGACATTCAGTGTTATCATGGAGTTGGCCGTATTTGGACATGACTGATGGATTACTGGCGTCTTTCTTGTTACATTCTAGAAGGGGTTTATGTATTACCACCATTAATTATGTACCATTAATGTTATATAACCGACATATTGAACATGACATTGTAGAGAGCGGAGGAGATAAATGACGTGATGTGTTTATAATCTGTATCTGTCTTACTAGTGACACCCCATTATCTGCACAAGACGACAAACTATTTGTAGCTTTGTTATAATTCCAGGATCGGCTTTTTATGACCACGGTGGAAATAACCTTCAGTGGTGAGACAAGTCTGACTCCGTATTTCACTGTCACATAAACTCGGGGGAGACGTTGTCCTCGTGTTGGGGTCTCTGTGGAATAACTCTTACAACATCCCTAATAATGTCATCCAGTCCTGACCGCAAATGGGAAGACACTTTACAATAATGTTTCTGAGCTCCTTAAACTACATGCTGAAAGAAGTCGTAAAATATCATCATTAATAAGTCCGGACATTATTTTTGAGATGATAACAATTATTTCTAGTTAAAAAAAAATCCATAATAAAACATTTTGTAAGGTGATTTTTTTTCTGTACACATTTGAAATGAACAACTTATCATTACGCCACAATCTCGAGGTGAGGATGATATAACAGTAGTACCCTCCCAAACTCTTAGATAATAAGAGATCACACTGCGTTTTCCCTTTATATATGTCACCTCAGCTGCTGCAGAACCTCGCAGTTAATATCAAACACTTAACTGCATAGTGTGCACCTTCTCTTGTGAGATGTCACCAATGTCTCTCCAGTATCCACCAGGTTGTCAGGAGTCAGGTCTTCATTGTCTGGGGGGAGGGGAAAATATCTTCATTTTACTCTTCTCACCTGAGAGACTTGCCATACATGTCTGATATATGGGGTCCCACCTCTGTGGAGTATGGGGGTGTTGACTGCATTCAGGTGGAGAATGAATGGAGAGGTGACCCACACATGTGCACGACTCTCTCCATTCACTTGTATAGGAGTTCCAAAAACAGCCGAGCACGGCCAGAGGTGGAGCCGCATCTATCAGACATTTCTGGCATATCCTGGGGAGAAATGTCCATGCTGGGAATACCCCTTTATTCCATGTGGTGACGGCTCTCAGAAACTGTTTCATTCAAAGCTCAATAAGTGAGGTTCTGTATGTCACACATGATGTTGTCCCCTGTATGATTTCCATCTTCTCCTTTCTTTATAAAGACGTCTGCGGTACTAGATCCTCCAGTTCCTCCAGTTTTCTCATCTTCTCCTCCACAACGTTCCTTCTCCTGAATGACCCACCAAGAATGGACAAGGACAGGAATGAGATGAGCAGAAGAATATTAGACTTCACCTTGGAGATCATCTACCTGTTGAGCGGAGAGGTAAACTTTTCTACATTATAGAACAAGTCACACATAGGGAAGGGACAATACATAGTAGAAAGTAATAGGCAGAATCCAGTGTCCTGTATAACAGCGTTCAGACCTTCCAAGTGACGTCAAGAATCCTACAGCAGAAAAGCTGAAGATCAGCCACCAATATGGTCAGTTATGTGTCATGTCACCAATGCAGCAATAGTAATGTTGTAGAGCAATGAGAATGACCAGGAACCAGGAGGATCAGGATGACATCTATATAGAAACATAGAAGATGACTGCAGGAGGGGAGCACATTGTCCATCTAGTCCCCCCCAATATTATTTCCTTTTTAGTTTTGGCCTCGTTCTATTTTCTCAATGTTCTTTTGTAGGTGAGGTCTCCAGTATTACAGATGTGGGGGTCACTAGAGCCATGTACAGCGGGGTCACAATCTCCCTCTTTCTACTGAGGGGGGAATACTGTGTTCAGTTCTCTAAGTGTCTCTCTCCATACACAGGAGTACACAATAGTGAAGAAGACATCGGGTGACTGTCCGACTCCCATCATCCATGAGTCAGGAGGATGGAGCAGTAGTCAGAGCCCCATCGCAGAGTATCCCCCTCACTCCCGGATACATGAGAAGAAGATCTTAGAACTGATCTACAAGATGACTGAGCTGCTGACTGGAGAGGTGACACTGCTGGGAATGCTGGGAAATTCTACAGTAACAGCACTGGAGGTGTCTGGGTGATGACTGTATCATTGTGTGTGACAGGTTCCTATAAGGTGTCAGGATGTCACTGTCTATTTCTCCATGGAGGAGTGGGAGTATCTAGAAGGACACAAGGATCTGTACGAGGAGGTCATGATGGAGGACTACCGGCCGCGAACATCACAACGTGAGATATAGATATATAATTTATATATTATTATTTTTGTTGTTGTAGTGTTAATTTTGTCGTGCAGTATATACAGACATGTGATTCCTGATCTCCGATCACATGTTCCTCGCTTTGCTGCAGTGCTGCACTAGGGGATGGTCACAGATTTGTTGTAGAAGTTTCTATATAACTGGTACATGAATTTTTACTAACCACAATCAGATGAGTTGGACAATCACAGAAATTTCTGCCTCCATTTCTCCATGTGTGAACATAGTCTTATATAACCAGTGACTGATCCGCGCTGCTCTTATAATCTCTACAACATGAGGAGTGTAAAGTTCTACCATGTGGGAACAGCGAACATGACAATCATGTGGAGATATAAGAAAGGGTTAAATATCTTCCTTGTAAGACACAATATACAGGGTCACTGGTAGTAATGTAGAATGTGGATCCAGGGATTTGTCCGATTATCAGTCGGGGGGCAGGGAGGTATTTTCCACTTTATGTAGAATTGGGTCTCTGTTGTGTGATGATTGGTTTTCACCTTCCTCTGGATCTACTGGGATTCATTATGTATATTAAATACTTGCATTTCCCATAATTTAACAATAATACATCACCTTTTCTTAGAATTTTGCATTGTGCTGTTCCTATGTTATTCCTCCTAGAAATATATGAATGATTTCACACCCAGGTGTTACCAGCCGGGGGCGTGTCCATACAGTCTGACGACATGGGAAATGGTAACACTCTTTTCTCAATTTAATCTTACATTTTCAGTAGGAATAACAGGGGTACGGCATAACGCAGAGTTCTGAGAAAAGATGCTCCAGAATTGTTGATTCATGGGGAATACTTGTATGTAGTAAACAGACCTGCGAGGAAACCCGACAAGTCCGCTATAAAGAGTGTTTTTTGCCTTCCTCTGGATGAACTGGGTTTGTAAGCCTAAAAAGTTTAAACTTGATGGACTTAGACCTTTTTTAATCCACTAACTATGTAACTATGTAAAATGTCTCTCTCTGTCTATCCCGATCAGCCCTAACATTAAAACCACCTGCCTAATATTGTGTAGGTCGCCTCCATGCTGCCAAAACAGCTCTGACCCATGGAGATGTGGCATCTCCATTGTATCTGGCACAAGACGTTAGCAGATCCTTCAAGTCCTGTAAGTTGTGAGGTACGGCCTCCATGGCTCAGACTTGTTTTTCCAGCACATCCTACAGATAATCGATCGGATTGAGATCTGGGGGGTATTTGGAGCCAAGTCCACTCCGTGGACCATTCCTGATCAGTATATGCAGTGTGGCAGGGGGCATTATCCTGCTGAAAGAGGGCACTGCCGTTAGGAATAACGCTGCAATAAGGGAGTACTTGTCTGCAGCAATGTTTAGGTAGGTGTTACGTGTCAAATTTACATGAATGCCAGGACCAGCAGAACATTGCCCAGATCATCACACTGCCTCCGCTCACTTGTCTTCTTCCCATAATGCAATCTGCTGCCATCTCTTTCCCAGGTAAGCGGCGCACCCGGCTGTCGACATGATGTAAAAGAAAACCGGATTTATCGGACCAGGCCACCTTCTTCCATTGCCCAGTTCTGATACTGCCTATTGTAGGCGCTTTTGCTGGTGGACAGCGGTCAGCATGGGCTCTCTGACTGGTTTGCGGCTACACAGCTCCATACGCAGAAAGCTGCGATGCTCTGCGTGTTCTGACACCTTTCTATTATAGCCAGCAGTGACTTATTCAGTAATTTGTTGTACAGCAACACTTTTGTTGGTTGGGACCAGATGAGCTCCCCATGCACATTAATAAGTCTCGACCGCCAATCACCCTGTACCCGGTACACCGGTTGTCCTTCCTTGGAGCACGTTTGGTAGTTAAGAACCTTTACATATCAGAAACGCCCCACAAGACTGGCAGTGTTGGGGATACTCTGACCAATTTGGCCCTAGTCATTTTACACTTCTCCGTGTTTCAAACACATTAACTTAAAGAACTGACTCTTCACTTCCGGTCTAATATCCCCCCCCCCCCCCCTTGTCAGGTGCCATTGTCATGAGATCATCAATGTTCTTCACTCCACCTGTCAGTGGTTTTAATGTTACCGCTAATCGGTGTATATATGGAGGAGGACTGTGTGGTTTTTCTCTCGTGGTGCTGTCATTGTCTCACAGAAAACAATTACCGATAAATGTAATCATAAATATTATTTTTTTCCCCATTCGCCATAAGAGCACAAGGGAACGGAAACTTGGGGGGTATATAACCATAGAGCTTCCCCCAACACCTCAGTGGTTTCCCATCCCTTGTAGAGAGGAAACTTGGAGTAGTTGTTTTCATTACTACAGGTACTTTGTCTGACCGTGGGTTCCCTCTCATAAAATTTTGAATTCCCTTATAAGCAGGAGGTATTGTCCCAGGGCAACGACTCTTTTGGTTGGCCCGGGGGTCTTATAATAGGACCCCTGCGTCCTGCCGATTTCACGTGTATTCACAACCTTAGGAGGCAAATGCAGCTGAACAGAAAGCCGTTTGTTCCCCACCATTCAATCTGGTAGGCCACAATAGAACTGCGGCTTGCAAAGCACTGGGGCCGCGGCGCATGTGGTGAAAAGCACAACATTGTAATTTTGGCTCTGATCAATAAACATAGAATGGAAGGTGTAGAAAGATCTATCTGATATTATAGCTGAGTAAAAAGCCGTCTTTCCCCGGCGACACTATTGACTCTCATTTGCCCATTGGCCACATCAGGCCTGCAAACTATTAAGTGTTAGGACCCAAACACTATAATTTACGCTCTAAAAATAAATATGGAATTGCAGGTGTTGAGAGAAGTGTCTGATATATAGACAGATATACAGTAGTAATGTGTTCAGTCACTTTGTGTTTCCTACAGATGGATCCAGTAGGAGAAATCCACCAGAGAGATGTCCTAGTCCTCTGTATTCCCAAGACTGTACAAAGGAAAATCACAATGTCCCAGAGAATCATCAGGTAGATGAAGCTGAGCCCTATACCAGATCTATATAGGGGAGTGTGGAGCTTTTTGGTCCTGCGGTCATAGATGTGGTCATAGATTTTGGTAGTTTCTTATTTTATATTCTTCGCACTCTCTGCTGTATTGCACTGAATTGTTACATATGTGAAATCAGGGGGAAGATCTGACTAATAATAAAGCGGAGGATGAAGCAGAAGAAGAGCGGGTGAGGGGCAATCAACAGTGTAAAAGTGAAGTGGAGGAGGAAATTCCAGGAGGAGTTACCACAGGTAAATAACAATGATATTAGAAAGTGAATTGGGAGGTTTGTTAAGGTGAGGTTCCTCCTTAGTTCTACATTACAGTAACATGTCAGACATCGTGTTATGCAGGATCTGAGGGAGCTGTGACTGCACATAGAAGTTCTCTACAAGGTGTTCTATGAATCCGGTCATGTACTAGGCTTTGCATCAGATTTTGGGTGGGCACCAGCAGCGATTAACAGCCGGGATCTGAGAAAACTCCGTTTAACCACTTGAGCACCGAGATCATTGCTGATAGGCGGCTCTCGTTGATATTTCAGTGTTGTTTTTTTGTGGTGTTTTTCCGGCCTTTTTTGTGTTTTTTTGAGGCAGACGTTACATGACAGTTTATAGTCAAATATAAAATGCACTGCACACAATGGTTTGTTTTTTTCTGCCCTTTTGGTGCACCTTTTTCTTTTGTGGCATTTTTTTTCAAAACTCAGCATGCTTCTCTATAGAACCTGGAAAAGATGTTACAAATGTATGACTAAAAAAACCACACATGAAATTCATGTCATTTTTTACAACTCAAGAATTGACACGCAGCAAATTTGTACCAGAAATTTCTACAAATTTTTCCATTCATCTGTATGAGGTTTGCAAAAATTCATGCACAAAAACTTTTTCTATTCACATGAGTCTCAGCTGCAGAAGTTTCTGTAACAAATCTGCCGCGTGTGAATTTACTATAAATTGTAATAAACTGTAATTTGTAATTTACTGTAAATTGTAATAAACTATTAAGTTTTGCGGGAAAGAGTTAAACCTAGTCAACAACAAAAAAACATACATTTTGGTACTTTTTTAATTTTATTTTTTTATTTTTAATATGAGGCTGGGGCAAGAATTGAGGAATTATTAGAGAACACACAAGGTCCCCATGACAACTCTTCACACAAGTCACAGGGGGATTTGTTGTTTTTTTCTATTTGGAGGTAATCTAGTCTCCCAGATCCATGATTATTAGGAAGCTGGTATTTCACATGTAATTATTGTACATACAAAGAAGTTTCAGTGATGATCCCCTGCACTCAGAAGCCACTTCACTAGGTCCACCTTATTAGTACTTGATAGGACCCTCTTTCCCCTTAGAACAGCCTGAATTTGTAGTGGAATGAAATAACAATGTACTGGAAACCTTTTATAACTTCACTCTGTATATTCCACTAGATCCTAAAGATGTTCTATAAAATTGAGATGCGGTGACTGTGCAGCCATTAGGATATACAAACCTCATTGTCATGTCCGTGATTTCAGCCAGAGATGTGTGCTTTGTGTCATGTCGCATTATCTGCGGCCGAGATTAGATTTTCAATGACAATATTAGGTTCTTCTAATAAAGTGATTCCCAGTTGGTATTAAAGCATCAAATGTGTTGGCAGAGGACAGGTGGGATTGCCAGACAAGGTTATGATTTTAAAAAAAATTATTCTTTTTTTTTTATCAAGTTAAGGTTTATGTAATATAAGCGGTGACTGGGTATAGGGCAGAATCCTGGACTTTATCATTGATAGATTTTAAAGCACACCTATGTTTTTATCGAAAAGTTCAAAATAGTCATGCACCTCAGTCCCCAATGATGTTATGATGTTGTGGTCACTGCATAATGCCACGATTTCCTGCAATTCTCTGCAAAAAAAATTTTTTTTGCGTGACTTAAGATCCCCGTACATGCAGCTTATAAGTTATTATTGAGAAATACTTGCAGCAAACATTAGACATCTAGGGTAAAGTGCACATGGGAGTCAGAGAAATTCTGGAACTTCATCAAATATCTATAACAAAACAGAGAGAGAGAGATGCAAGAACCTGCTGCAAGGATTACATGAGAGTGCAGGCAGGCTATGAGTAAAGGGAGCTTTACCAGAGAGAGGCACCCCCATTTTCTGCAGTCTGTCTACTCCTCTGTAACTAGAGACTGAATTTGCAGGACAACCGAGGGTGGACAGCAAATTATAGAAAAGGAGTCACCTAGTGGCAGTAGCTTCATACAGGCTTTGCAAGGATATAACATTTTTTTTTAAGACAGCAAAATTGCTTGATATCCGGTATACTATTAGATTATCACCAGTTTTTAATTAAAAGCTATTTTCCATTTAAAGTGTTTTTCAAAGATTTAGTGGCAGTATTTGGTGCAGTTTTTGAGCTAAAGACAGTGGTGGTTTTAAAGGGAATGGCTCAAACCTTTCCTTCCTGCTGGATCCAAAAACTGCATACAGCCTAATATGTCATAAATTTGTCTACTTTGTGGTTTTGAAAAATATAAAAATCACAAAATCCATTTTTAATCCTAACAGAAGATACCAGAAAGAACTCTGAGGGAAACTTGATGTTTTTGATAAATTATGAAGTAGAAGATGAAGATATCATGCAGCATTCTTCAGGAAAAAAAGTGATTACCATTAATGTACCTCCAGGACTTCACAGTAAAGATCTATCATATAATTCCCCTAATCATGAGAAACCTTCTCCAGACCAATTACAGATTGTTGCCACAAGAAAAGCTCAGAAAGGGGGAAAAAGGTTTCAATGTGGTAAACAGGTCACAAAAATTTCAGGTCTTTTTAAGCGCAGAAGAATTCACACAGGAGAGAAGCCATGTTCATGTCTAGAATGTGGGAAAAGGTTTACATATAAATCAAGTCTTGTTACTCATGAGAGAAGTAACAAAGGGGAAAAGCCGTATTCATGTTCAGAATGTGAGAAATGTTTTACACATAAATCAAGTCTTTCTACACATAAGAGAAGTCACGCAGGAGTGAAGTCATATTCATGTTCAGAATGTGGGAAATGTTTTACATATAAATCACATCTTGTTATACATGAGAGAAGTCACACAGGAGAGAAGCCATATTCATGTTCAGAATGTGGGAAATGTTTTAAAGATAAATCAAGTCTTGTTAAACATGAAAGAAGTCACACAGGTGAGAAGCCATTTTCATGTTCAGAATGTGGGAAATGTTTTACACAAAGATCAAATCTTGTTATACATGAGAGAAGTCACACAAGAGAGAAGCCATATTCATGTTCAGAATGTGGGAAATGTTTTATACATAAATCAAGTCTTACTACACATAAGAGAAGTCACACAGGAGAGAAGTCATATTCATGTTCAGAATGTGGGAAGTGCTTTAGAGATAAATCACATCTTGCTGTACATGAGAGAAGTCACACAGGAGAGAAGCCGTATTCATGTTCAGAATGTGGGAAATGTTTTACAGTTAAATCAAGTCTTGTTAAACATGAGAGAATTCACACAGGAGAGAAGTCCTATTCATGTTCAGAATGTGGGAAATGCTTTTCACGAAAATCAAATCTTATTACACATGAGAGAATTCACACAGGAGAGAAGCCGTATTCATGTTCAGAATGTGGGAAATGTTTTACAGATAAATCAGCTCTTGTTACACATGAGAGAATTCACACAGGAGAGAAGCCATATTCATGTTCAGAATGTGGGAAATGTTTTACACATAAATCTTATCTGGTTATACATAAGAGAATCCACACAGAAGAGAAGCCGTATTCATGTTCAAAATGTGGGAAATGTTTTACAGAGAAATCAAATCATGTTACACATGAGAGAAGTCACACAGGGGAGAAGCCATATTCATGTTCAGAATGTGGGAAATGTTTTACATACAAATCACATCTTGTTATACATGAAAGAATCCACACAGGAGAGAAGCCATATTCATGTTCAGATTGTGGGAAATTATTTTCCCGAAAATCCTCTCTGGTAAGACATGAGAAAACTCACAGAGGGGAGAAGTCACTTTGTTCTATATATGGAAAATGTTTTACATGGAAATAAAATTTTGAAATTTGCAGAAAAAAACCTGTATTCTTGTTTGGAATGTGGGAAAAGCTATAAGGGCAAAAAAAGATTTTTAACTCATCCGATTATTCACAGACAATAACCCCTTGGCGACGCAGCCAATTATGGCCTTGTGAATACAGTCCCATTGCTTTTAAATCTGATGCGTCGCTTTGAGATTAATTTAAACATCCTTTAACCTTTCCCAATATCTGCCGCTTAGATACAGTAATTCTGGAAAAGCATTTCCACAAACCACTGTACATGTATGACGGGGAGTCTGCACCATCACCAGTGGTTGTCAGCTGCACAGTCCTGGCCAAAAGTTTAGAGAATGACACAAATTTTGTTTTTCACAAAATTTGCTGCTACAGTTTTTATAGTGGCAATTTGCATTAACTCTAGATTGTTATGAAGAGGGATCAGATGAATTGCAATTAATTGCAAAGTTATTCCTTGTCATGAAAATTAACATAATCACAAAAACCACCATTTCCACTGCATCTTCTCGTTAGCTCAGGAGAAAGTGTTAACAAGGACAAGGCAGATGATATCACTCTGTCATGCTGATTGAATTATAGGAGAAGATTGGTTTCTTTAAAAGGGGGATGGTTTTTAACATGTCCCTTCTGCCCATTAAGGACAGTGGGGTGATGACATAGGAACGTCTGCACGCATGTGCGACTGTGCTCTCCCCACGATCCTCTCTCTTCCATGCTGAACACCGTCAATGTCGTGCACTGCTAGCCTTCAGAAACCACTGCTGAAGACCCTGGCTTGACCCCTGGAGTGCGTTGTAATATCATTTAAGCAGACCAATTGACCGCCCTGAGCCTGACGCCCTCTCCCTTCTTTAAATGTGTGTGATGCTTGTCTGCTGTGACACCACAGATATATTTGCTGGCCTGCCGTGATACTGCTGCTACTGTGCTATTGTCTCTGTGCTGCTCCACCTGTACTTCTCCATCTGTGTTGCCCCATCTATTATGGTTGACCTGGCCTCCCTGTAGCTTTGGGATTAATCGATCTTAGGGGCTTTGGAGTGCCCTGAACTTTTGACTTGACCGCATATGAGGAATAGGTTGCTAAACATAAAAGTGAGCCACTAGATAAGCTATATATCTATATTTTATATATGCTTGCCTGCTCTTAGGAAACAGTTGGCTGAATACTTGTGATAAAACCTGGGACAAATTTACATTGAATTTGCATGAAGGTTATTTTTCTGAATAGTCCTTTATGTGCATAGCCTGCACTGGTCCGCAATAGCCAGTAACCGTGTGCAAAAGTGATCTATATCAAGCTTTTCATCTCAGTGATTGGATGCTACAGACGACGGAATACAAAGTAAAAGCTAGGTCAATATTTGTGATGAATCCCGGATAAATGTGCAATGAATAATTACGAAGTTAATACATGGATTCGTTGTGGATAATTCAACGTCAAACAGTTGCTCTAGATTCATTCATATTTATTTTATTAAGAAAAGGTTTTCACAGAAGAAGTGTCGGAAAAAAATGCTCACGGGAAAAAGAAGCGACATGCCCTATCTTGAGGCGTTTTCCGGCTCAAAAACCCCACTAAAATCAAGACTGAAAAAACGCCTTTTTTTGAAAAAAAAACGCTCGCGTTTTGTTCCTTTGCCTATTGGAGAAAGGTAAAAAACAAAACAAAACGCGGCACAAACCACCTGTGATGCAAAACCACTTCCCGAAAAATAGAGCTGATTTTTACAGGCAGAATTTTCTGACTGCAAAAAACTCCATGTGAACATACCCTATGAGGGAGTTTATATAAGGCTTTTAGACTGGGCTTTTACTACATCCGCTATAATATTTTCTCTTGAGTTTGTACAAAATAAGATTACATTCACAATTTTTCATAGCATTGCAATATTTTCCTATCAATTCATTATGTAGAATTAATTGAATGTTAAGTCCTTATCTTTTGTAGTCTGTAAGGAGGGCGTAGGGAGGGGGGGGGATGGGGTCTTGAGTCTTCAGTTTTCCCTCTGTCTTTATTCTTCCTGATTCAATTCTTTTCAACACTTTTTTTTAATCTAGTAAATATTTCCCTCAACACAGCAAAGCAGAAATACATTCTCTCTAAGTATCATTCCTATATTGGAGTTAAAATGGCAGTATAGAATACAAGACAAGATGGTGGAGATAGTTAATTTCTTACACATTTCATCCTTTTGATAATATCATTATCACACACATATATATATTATTATTTTCACTAACTAACTATCATCCTTCCTGTCCTGGAAACGGCTCCTGAGACAGTCCGTACTTCACAGAGTATACAGATAAGCGGCATAGACCATGAGATGTCAGACCTCTATTCTTGACTATTCCATGGTAGCCATCTCCACTATCCGCACATTGTATTGATAGCAAAACACACACACACACACATACACACACACACACACATCCCCTATCTATTTTAGATAACCACAGCTGGCCAGAGATGCATCACATCAAAAAGACCACCCCCGGTGAAATCACTCTCAGAGCATTAACTCTTCGTTAAGGGTTGTGCTCAAACTGCTGGGGTGCATCTGTGGGACCCTCCTCTCTTAGATGATATCCTCCCCCTACTCTCAAACAGCTGAGGGGTCTTCAGGAGAGGCGGGTAGTTGAGCTGGGTGTCAGACGATCAACTCTGTAGCTGTTTTGTCATCATGCCAGGGGGAATAGATGTATCCAACTTTTTACTGCAACAAGAAACACAAAAAATTTATAATTTCCAGGAAATTAAGAGAATTAAAATCGGTCCTATCACTACCACTATGGGTTTCAGCAATCTAGAAAGAATATTATTAAACCAGACACCAATAGATCCCATCCAGGAAAAGGGATCCCTCCTTAGATAGATCTCTAGCTCTTTTCTGCAATTCCTTTACTTTATTCATGTGCCTCTATGGGGTCATGTGAGTCTTCAATCCAGGTGAAACATTCTTCACCTATAACAGCACAAGTTCCACCTTCTGTTGCTAATAGATAAGCAAGAGCCATTCTATTTTGGAGGACAGGAACATCTGTTTCTCCAACGTGTACCTTAAGTAAATTGACTTTGCCCCTTTAATTCTGGCTATGTGATCAGAATACATAGGCCCTATGCACATAGTGGGTGTATTGAGGAGGCCAGCAATTTCTAAATATGTTCCTTGGTCTGAGAGAGTATTGTGAGCAGTGTGATTTACAGCTATTTCATCATCATAGCTATAGTCTGTGAGATTGAAGTCATTCATTGATATTGGTCACCAATTAAAGGGATTCCTTTATGATTTGCTGGAACATGAGAACAGATCCAACAGTCAATGTGTCCTGCTGTTTGTTGATGTAGAAGCCAAATGGAGTTCTTCCGCCGTTCTCCATTCACCTGTATACAATAGCAAAAGATAAAAAAGAGCAGGCAGGACAGCAAATGCTTTTTTGACATTTTTCTATAGTCAATCCTCCTTTCTCCGAGTGGCCTCACCCTTTTTACACAGATCTGCGTCACCTGACCTGAATGTTCAACTTTTTACAGTGAGAATTGTGAATCCAGTTGTAACACCCATGGCCATGGACCGTCAGGTTTACTCACCTCCTGACGGCCGCAGCCATGGATCAGTGAGCGCTGGCCCGCATCTCCTCAGGAGACGCCAGCGCTCACTTCCGCTTCACTCTGCTGTGTCATGTAGGGTGTGCGCGCATGCTCGTGCTCGGTCTTAAATGGCCAGCGCGCGCACCTGAATCTGTTACTAAATTAGCCCATGATCCTGGACTATAAGAAGTGCCCTGCCCCTTCCTGACTTGCCTGAGCATTTTCGCCATTTATCTATGTTCGTCTCTGCAAATGGTCCCTTAAGTGTCTTCCAGTTCCCAGTGTTCCCGTTCCTGCTACCTGTATCCCGTGTTACCCTGGTCCAAGTCCGTGGAGAGTTGGAGTCGTGTTGCGCTGAGCACCACACCTTCGGTCTGCCTGCTACTAAGGTCCCATCCGAGCCTATCCTGCTACTGTCTGAAGTTACCACAGGTACACCTATACGAACTATAGACTTTGACTTGTATCCTGTTGGCCAGCTACCATACCGTCAAGGCGGTACGACACAGTGGGTCCACGCACCCTACATGATAATACGCTCAGGCCATGGACCCCACTGGTCCGCCTAAGACTATGTAGATGTCTCAAGCGATGCAGGCAGATCTGCGAGAACTGAGTTCACGACAGGACCAACTCCTCCTGGCCGTGAATTCTATTTCATAGCGGCTAGATGCACAAGATGCAGCTTCCTCAGTTCCTCTTCTGACTGATTCTCCTGCAGCACCTCCTGTCTGCACCGGTGTTGATCCCCGATTCTCGCTACCGCTACCACCCCGTTACAATGGAGATGCGAGTACGTGCAGGGGATTCCTTAACCAATGCCAGATCCACTTCTCTCTTCATGCCAGAGCATTTCCGTCTGATGGTGCCAGGAGTGCCTCCATTGTTTCTCTGCTCACTGGGAGGGTCCTAGCGTGGGGGAACCCGATCTGGCAATGACAGGGACCAGAGACCCGTGACTTCCAGGGGTTCCTCCGGACATTTCGCACTGTGTTTGAGGAGCCTGGACCAGTCTTGTCGGCAGTGGCCTCCTTGCTGAACCTGCGCCAGGGAGACACCTCCATGGGCGAGTACGCAATTCAATTCCATACCCTAGCAGGAGAGCTGTCCTGGAACAACGAGGCGCTAGTGTCTACATTCTGGCAGGGGTTATCATCTGAGACCAAGGATGAACTAGCTGTTTGTGATCTCCCATCCACCCTGGACGCCCTCATTTTGCTTGCCACCCGGGTTGATATGAGGCTCCGGGAACGATCCCAGGAGATTCGTCAGGAGAGAGGACTCCCTAGGCTAGCTCCTACTTTCCAGCAGTTTCCGTCACCCTCACCAGGTGGCCCACCTGCGGAGCCTATGCAGGTAGACCGGCTTAAATGATCCGTTCAGGAGAAACAGCGCAGACGCACTTCGGGACTTTGTCTTTATTGAAGCCTCGGAGGCCATGTCATTCGTCTGCGTCCTCAGAAGCCAATAAACCCCAACATCTAGGATTGATTGGGGAGACAACCCTAGGCGATACTGCGCTGGACAGAGACTTTTCTTGTAAACTGTCCATCCCCATGACGATTGTGTCCGGCGAGAAGAACCACCGGGTCTCTGCCTATGTTGAATCTGGGCCCACAGAAAGTTTTATCCACAAGGATCTAGTGGATCTCCTCCAGTTGTCTACGACCTCTCTGGAGAGGCAATTGATCGCCGCCTCAGTGAATGGACTATCTCTGCCAGACCTGATTGTAGCTGTGACCAAACCGCTGAGGCTCCAAGTAGGAGCTCTTCATTCCGAACTCCTCTCATTTCTTGTTCTACTCAAGGCTGTCAATCCTGTACTGCTGGGCCTGCCCTGGCTCCAACTACATGCCCCAGTTCTGGACTGGAATTCCGGAGAGGTTCTCCAGTGGGGTCCCAAGTGCCTCGACTGCTGCCTGGGGCAGATCCATCTGGCCCCACCTCCTCATCCTCAGTCTTTCACAGGATTGCCTACTCATTATGCTATGTTCTTGAATGTCTTCAGCAAGAAGGAGGCGGAGACGCTGCCCCCACACCGGTCGTATGACTGTCCTATCGAGCTGGTACCCGATGCATCCCTTCCCCGTGGTAGGGTATATCTTCTCTCCTTGCCAGAGACTCAGTCCATGTCCGCCTACATTAAAGAGAATCTGGAGAGGGGTTTCATATGGAAGTCCTCCTCCCCAGCAGGAGCCGGGTTCTTCTTTGTTAGGAAAAAGGACGGTTCTCTGCGACCTTGCATCGACTACCGGGGTCTCAATCAGATCACGGTCAAGAATAGATATCCGTTGCCATTGATTTCTGAGCTTTTTGACTGCATACGAGGAGCTAAAAAAAAATTCCTAAGTAGATCTGCGTGGGGCTTACAACCTAATCTGGATTCGCTGGGGTGACGAGTGGAAGACGGCATTTAACACCCGAGATGGGCGCTATGAATATCTGGTGATGCCCTACGGCCTGTGTAATGCTCCCGCGGTCTTTCAAGAATTTGTCAATGACATCTTCCGGGATCTCGTCTGTGTGTGTTGTGGTCTATCTTGATGATATATTAATTTTTTCCCCAGATCCTATGACTCATCAGAGACATGTCCGCCAAGTTCTGTTGCGATTGAGGGAGAATCGCCTGTATGCCAAGCTGGAGAAGTGCATGTTTGAGAGGAGTTCTCTCTACCCTTCCTGGGCTACATAATCTCGGACCAAGGTCTCAAGATGGATCCGGAGAAAGTGAGGGCTGTACTGGAATGGCCTCGCCCTCACGACTTAAGGTCCATACAGCGTTTTCTGGGATTTGAAATTTTTTACCGGCAGTTCATTCCAAACTTCTCACTGACCGCTCCTATCTCTACCCTCACCAAGAAAGGCATGAACGCCAAGATGTGGACTCCAGAGGTGGAATCCACATTTAATAGCCTGAAGAGTGCCTTCACGTCAGCCTCCACCCTCCATCATCCTGATATATCTAGACAGTTTTTGTTGGAGGTGGATGCCTCCTCTGTTGGTGCTGGCACACTCCTGTTCCAGAGAGGTTCCAAGTGCAAGGCAATAGTATGTGGCTATTACTCTAAACTCTTCTCTTCTGCAGAATGCAACTACTCAATTGGGGATCGTGAGTATCTGGCCATCAATTTGGCTCTGGAGGAGTGGAGACATCTACTAGAGGGCGCAGTTCAACCCATCCCGATATTCACGGACCACAAGAATCTCACCTATCTCCAGACAGCCCAACGGCTGACCCTTCATCAGGCCAGGTTGTCGCTGTTCTTTGCCCGGTTCCAGTTTGAGCTCGACTACCACCCAGCCGACGAGAATATGAGGGCCGATGCCTTGTTCAGGTCATTCGAGACAGAGGACACCATGGAGGCTCCACAAAATATTATTGATCCGTCTTGTATTGTCTCTGTCAACCCCCTGCAAGTTAGAGACATCCCTCCGGGCTTGTACCCGAGTAAGGTTTGTTTGCTGACAGATTTTAGTTATCTAGTTTTTTAAGACACCATTTGCTCTTTCAACATTTCTGCAAATACCTGCCCCGTGAAATGTGTCCCACGGTCAGACTCTACGTCTCAGGTAGGCCATATCTGCACACAATCTCATATATCATTTTCTTAGCTGTCACTACAGCTGTTACCTTAGCAACAGGCCATGCTTATACCCAAGAGGAGAAGATGTCTACACATACTAAGACATACTCATAAACACCACATTTAGGTAGTTGAATGTAGTCTATCTGCAATGGGTAGTCAGGTTTTACAAGTTGTTTCAGCTGTATCCTAGTCATTTTGCCTGCATTGTGTTTGGCACAAATCATGCATTTATTTCACCATTTTGTCGCAAATTGTGAGAAGCTGGGTGCAACCCAAAATTTACTTACAATATCAACCATTCCTCCTTTGGAAACATGAGATAGGAGATGAGATAAGTTTGTTAAAAACTGATATGTAGCTGGAGGGGCACACAATCGACCATCCTCATGTTTCCAAACACCATTATCTGGCTTACAACCTGTGTTCCTCCATTTACTGTGTGTATGGGGACCTGCCTGCTTCTGCAAGGCTATGAGAGTGTCCATTGTCAGATTTTGTTAATCTTTTGGGGACTCTTGGAGGATTAGAAAAGCAGCCTTTTTAGCCGCTTCATCTGCCCTGTTATTACCCATAGTGATAGGATATATTGCTCGCTGACGTTGCTGGCATTTTATAACCGCTATAGCACGAGGTAGCTTTACCTTTTCCAGCAGCTCCTGTATGAGGTCTGCATGCTTCACAACCTTCCCACAAGAAGTTAAGAAACCTCTGTGCTCCCACAGAAAACCAAACTACTTATACATTATTACATTTATCACTTTTCCTGATTCAATCTACAAATGACACAAAGCTGTTCTACATTGTTATACAAAACAGCTATATGAACATTTTATGTTTGGGTCCAGGGCCGTCCTTAGGATAGATGCCGTCCTGTGCAAAATTATCTTTCGGCACCCCACTCCTATTATAAAAAAAATGCCCCATAAATAAGTATAATGCCCCCTATAGTGGCCCCACACAGTATAATGTACCCTTATTGAACCCCATACAGTATAATAATATTTAATAATATATTATAACCTTCAAGGACACAGTATTTTTTCCACTAATTGAGCACACACAGTATTAAGCCCCCTAAGTGCCATACACAGAATATTGCCCCCTGTAGTGCCCCTACACTGTATAATGTTCGCTTAGTGGCCTCCACACAGTATAATGCCCCCCTCCCCTGGTTTCCCCACACAGCCCCCCCTTGTAGATAGTGCCCCCCTGTAGATTGTGCCACACAGCCTCCCTGTAGACAGTGTCATAATCCCCCACCGCTTCCTTTTAGTCACAGACATACAGCCCCACACCTCCCTCTTATATACAGTGCCATACAGCCCCCTACCACCCTCTTGTAGACAGTGCCCCCCAAACAAAAAAAGTTGTACTGACCTAGCCTTGTATCGTGTAGCCTAGTGCAGAGTTTCCCAAACATTTTCGGACTCGAGGCACCCCTGGGGAAATTTTTTTGTTTAAAAATGGCACCACTACCAAAACTTGTTTTGAGAAAGACAGAAAACGTCTAAAAACCAAGCACTATACTCTTAGGGTATGTTCACATGGCGTTTTTGTAAGGCAAAAAAAAATCTCCCTCAAAATTGCAGATTTTGAATTGACAGCGTCATTTGACGTTTTTTTTTTTGGTGTTTTTTTCTAAGCCGTTGAAGCTAATGCGAAAGACGCAGGCTTTTGACAAAAAAAACACTCAAAACGAGTGCCGCTGGTATTATCTGCCTCCTATTAATTTCAATTGGAGGTCAGAGGTGGAAACCACTTGAAGACCATCAGCCCCCCACTTATAGTAAAATTACCATCAGACCGCCATGCACAATAAAAGAACCATCAGCCCCGCATTCACAGTAAAATGACCATCAACCCGCCACTCTCACTAAAATGACCATCAGCCCGCCACTCCCAGAGGTCCCCTGTAGATAGTGCCACACAGCCTCCTGTAGATAGTGCCACACAGCCTCCTGTAGATAGTGCCACACAGCCTCTTGTAGGTAGTGGCACACAGTCCCCTTGCAGGTAGTGGCACACAGTGCCCTTGTAGGTAGTGTCACACAGCCCCCTTGTAGGTCGTGCCACACAGCCCCCTTGTAGGTCGTGCCACTCACCCCCTTGTAGGTTGTGCCACACAGCCCGCTGTAGGTAATGCCACACAGCCCCCTTGTAGGTAGTGCCATACAGCCCCTTGTAGGTAGAGACACACAGCCCCCTTGTAGGTATTGCCACACAGCCCCCTTGTAGGTATTGCCACACAGCCCCCTTGTAGGTATTGCCACACAGCCCCCTTGTAGGTATTGCCACACAGCCCCCTTTTAGGTCATACCACACATGCCCCTTGCAGATAGCACCCCCTTCCTGTAGATAGCGCCACTGTAGATCCCTGAAGGAGCGGAATCTTCTTGTGGCTGGGGATTCCACTCCTTGATGGAGTGCTTGATGTCTCTGTCCATATATGGACAGTGACATCAAGGGCAACTCCTGAAGCGGAATCACCGGCCACTGCACAGGGATTCCGCTTCAGGAGTGGCAACGCTGTGACCGGTGATTCCACTCCAGGAGAAGCCCCTAATGTCTCTGTCCATTTATGGACAGTGACGTCAGGGGCTTCTCCTGGAGCTAAATCACCGGCCACTGGACAGGGATTCCACTTCAGGAGTGGACAGAGCGCTTCATGTCTCTGTCCATAAATGGACAAAGACGTCATTAGCTTCTCCTGGAGTGGAATTCCCAGGCACAGCGTCGGCAACTATTGGCTGTTAGGGAAAGTCCCACACTACATATCCTATACGTATCCATATACACTCCGTATACACTAAACAAATATTCCAACAGAGCCAAATGACAAACAACTAAACAATAATCCCACAAAGGATCTACGCTCTATATCATCTATGTCAAGCAATCTAAGAAAGGTATTTTCTAAGCATTATAATTTTAAACGGAGATATAGAATACAAGACAAAATGGTGGAGTTAGTTAATTTCTTTCACATGCTCCAGTCCTGTATAAATATGATGAACTGCACTGACGAGAACCTCCGATCCTGCTCCAGTCCTGTATCCATGTGATTAACTGCACTGATGAGAACCTCCGATCCTGCTCCAGTCCTGTATACATGTGATGAACTGCACTGATGAAAATCTCCGATCCTGCTTCAGTCCTGTATACATATGATGAACTGCAGTGACCAGAACCTCCAATCCTTCTCTAGTCCTGTATACATGTGATGAACTGCACTGACGAAAATGTTCCATCCTGCTCCAGTCCTGTATGCATGTGATGAACTGCACTGAAGAGAACCTCCGATCCTGCTCCAGTCCTGTATATATATGTGATGAACTGCACTGAAGAGAACCTCCAATCCTGCTCCAGTCCTGTATACATATGATGAACTGCAGTGACAAAAACCTCTGATCCTGCTTCAGTCCTGTATACATATGATGAAATGCACTGACGAAAACTCCCAATCCTGCTCCAGTCCTGTATACATGTGATGAACTGCACTGACGAAAATCTTCCATCCAGAAATAGCCGGACACATCATGAAGTGATTGGGGGAGGCAAACATGACCAGGGTTGCAGGGGAGAAGGAATGAGGTGAAAAGTTCAAAGGGAGGAGGGGGAGGTTAACAGAGGGCATATAGGAAGGGTGAGAGACAGGTTCGCGCCATTCACGCCCCAGGAAAGCAGTTAGCCTTGTCACACAGGACTAACCTGAGGCGTGATGCAGGCCCTGATGGAGCGAGTGCGGCAGGCTGTGGCGGAACGGGGCATGGCCTGGCTTGAGGAGGAGCTCGGGAGGACAGGTTCGGCGCAGGAGGTGTCGGCAGGAATTGAGGAGGCAGCGGGTACGAGTGCGGCCGGGTCGCAGGCAGCACCAGAGGAGATGATATCCCCCTCCGGCGGTCACGGCGGGTGCGGCCTCCAGAGCGCCTTAGCCCGGATGATTTGCCTAGGGCTCGACGCAGGCTTGGGAGCCCCTCGAGGGACCCTTTGGGCCGGGATTCCACTCCCGCGACTAGGGGGCGGAGGTCCCGGTCCGGGAGGACCCTCCGGAGAGAGGAGGGCAGGGTCCCAGGCCAGAGGGACAGCCTCCCGTCTCCAGGTCAGCATCACGTGGTTTTGCGGCGGGCCGACCTGGCGATGCACCAGTCGGGCGGCCCGCCTGTCAGCAGGATGACGTCCCCGGACGGTCACGCAGGCCACAGTCGGTGGTGCTGCAGAGGCGGAGGGAGGGGGCAGCAGTGGAGCGTGAGCGGAGGCTGGAGCGGCCCCTGACGTCATGCAGTAACTCCGAAGTACAGGACGGTACATACGGCTGCAGGGCCTGCGGAGCGGCGTCAGGCCCGAGATGTCCGGAGCAGGGCGAAGACGGAGGTGTGCCGATCGAGGATGGTCGTCGTGGGGGTCCCGTCGCCCCGGCTGGTGGGAACTCAGCGCCCACGCAGTCTGGTGAGTCACTCTCACCGTTACATTCATTTCCAGCGTTATTTAGATCCCCGGGGGTTGGGGGGGGGGGGTTCCCAAGGGGAGGCAGTTAGAGATGGTAATAGTGGTTTGATGGCTACTGTTAGGGGGGGGGGAAGATGTTCAGGAATTGCTTGGCTGTGTAAAAGCGTTGCTAGCGCGTTGTGAGGGTGGTAGGTTGCCCGCTACATCCCCGGTCGCGGCGTTGGTCCCTGCAGCGGGGGGGGTGTGGAGAAACGGAGGAACCACGGAGGACGGTACCCGTGGTGGAGGTCGGGGGGGGGTGACGGTTGCGGTGCAGACGGATAAGGATAAGGATGTGGATAGGGTGAGGTTAGATGATAAAGCAGAAGGCGAAGTGTACGTTTGTTTTGAAGGGTTGTTAGGGTCACATTTAAAGACTGAAGTTGTAATGGCAGGAAGGAGGTGAAGGGAAAGTGAGCCCTAATCTACCCACCGCCCTGTCCCTGCCTACTTGCAACGACCCGCCCTAGGCGACGAGGTACAACTGGGCGGCGGTCCCTACGCTGTCTAAGTGCACAGGAAAACAAACAGGGAACATGCAAGGGAAGGGGCAGTAGCCACGGAACGCCACGAGGAAACGGAGCGGCGAACGGACAGTCAGGACCAGGACGAAGTGAGTACACCCAAGCGGGCAAGGAGACAGAAGCAAGCCAGGGGCAAAGCAAAGCAGGTCAAGCAGAACTGCAGCAAGGCAGAAGCAGGCTGGAGCAAGCAGCAGTGAGGCCAGGAATCCAAAAGAATTACAAGCACTGAGGGAGAGAACAGGGCAGGTAATAAAGGACAGGGGGCGGAGCTAACTCCGACAGACCAGGCCGCGATAGGCTCTCCCACTCCTGAGCCTGCCACCCTGGTTGGTGGGAGATGGTGTCAGTCGAACAGGTCTGGCCTCAGGTGTGGATTGATTAATCCCAGGAGTATACCTAGATGAAGTACCTGGCAGATCCCTAACAGTACTCCCCCTTTTATGAGGGGCCACCGGACCCTTACTAAGGGGACCCGGTTTAGTGGGGAAGAGAAGGTGGAACCTCCTGATCAATACCCCAGCGTGAACATCACAGCAGGTACCCAAGTCCTCTCCTCCGGCCCGTATCCTCTCCAATGGACCAGGTACTGGAGGGAGCCCTGGACCATCCTACTGTCCATAATCTTGGCCACCTCGAATTCCACCCCCTTTAGGGGTGAGAACGGGAACAGGAGGTATCCTCGAGGGGGACCAGGACGGGGAGCAGCGTTTAAGGAGGGAGGCATGGAAGACGTCATGTATGCGAAATGATGGGGGGAGCTCCAGACGGAAGGATACAGGGTTGAGGACTTCAATGATCTTATAAGGTCCAATAAATCGGGGAGCAAACTTCCTGGACGGGACCTTAAGGCGCAAGTTCCTGGACGACAACCAGACCAAATCCCCGACGACAAACCGGGGGTTAGCAGAACGTCTACTATCCGCCTGAATCTTTTGTGCGCTCTGGGACGCCTCTAGGTTCTTCTGAACCTGGGCCCAGACAGTGCACAGTTCCCGATGAACATCCTCTACCTCAGGATTATTGAAACAACCAGGGGAGACGGAGGAGAATCTTGGGTTAAACCCGAAATTACAGAAAAACGGGGAGACCCCTGACGAGTTACTGACCCGGTTATTCAAGGAAAATTCAGCAAGGGGAAGGAATGAGACCCAATCGAATTGACAGTCAGAGATGAAACACCTTAAATATTGTTCCAGGGATTGGTTGGTCCTTTCCGTTTGGCCATTAGTTTCGGGATGGAAGGCGGAGGAGAAGGACAGATCAATCTCCAACTTTTTACAAAAAGCTCTCCAAAATAAGGAAACAAATTGTACCCCTCTGTCAGAAACGATATTGACTGGGGCCCCATGGAGACGCAGGATGTGTTTCACAAACAAAGAAGCTAACGTCTTGGCGTTAGGTAGCTTCTTAAGGGGCACAAAGTGGCACATCTTGCTGAAGCGGTCGACTACCACCCACACCACCGACTTGCCCTGAGATGGAGGCAAATCGGTGATAAAATCCATGGAGATATGGGTCCAAGGTCTCTGGGGAATGGGCAAGGAACGTAGTAGGCCCGCAGGTCGGGACCTAGGGGTTTTGGACCTAGCGCAAACCTCACAAGCGGCGACGTAAGCCCTAACGTCTTTAGGCAACCCAGGCCACCAATAGTTTCTGGTAATGAGGTGTTTGGTGCCCAAGATGCCAGGATGACCAGATAGAGCGGAGTCATGGTTTTCCCTGAGTACCCTCAGCCGGTATTGCAGGGGAACAAACAGTTTGTCCCCAGGGACGTTCCCGGGAGCTGCACCCTGATCAGCCGCGATATCAGAAGCTAAATCAGAATCCGTGGCAGAGACGATTATACCAGGGGGTAAAATACAAGCAGGATCCTTCTCAGAAGGAGGATTGGCCATGAAACTACGTGACAGAGCATCAGCCTTAATATTCTTGGACCCAGCCCTATAGGTAACCAAGAAATTAAATCTGGTAAAGAATAGTGCCCACCGAGCTTGTCTAGGATTAAGCCTCCGGGCCGATTCTAGGAAAACCAGATTCTTGTGATCCGTAAGGACCGTTACCTGGTGTCTGGCCCCCTCCAGGAAGTGCCGCCACTCCTCAAAAGCCCATTTAATGGCTAGAAGTTCGCGGTTGCCAATATCATAGTTACTCTCCGTGGGCGAAAACTTCCTAGAGAAGTAAGCACAGGGGCGGAGATGGGTGAGGGAGCTGGTACCCTGGGACAAGACGGCCCCCACTCCCACCTCGGAAGCGTCAACCTCCACAATAAATGGCTCCTCTTGGTTGGGCTGAATCAGCACGGGGGCCGAGATAAAGCACTTCTTGAGGGTCTCAAAGGCCTGGACGGCCTCAGGGGGCCAATGGAGGACATCAGCACCCTTGCGGGTAAGGTCCGTAAGAGGCTTAGCGACGACCGAGAAGTTGGCAATAAATCTCCTGTAATAGTTGGCGAACCCTAAAAAACACTGTAACGCCTTAAGGGAGGCAGGTTGGACCCATTCCGCCACAGCCTGAACCTTGGCAGGGTCCATGCGGAATTCATGAGGAGTGAGGATTTGCCCTAAAAATGGTATCTCCTGTACCCCAAAGACACATTTTTCAGTCTTAGCAAACAGATTATTCTCCCGAAGGACCTGGAGCACCTTCCTGACATGCTCCACGTGGGAGGACCAGTCCTTGGAAAACACCAGTATGTCATCAAGGTACACAACAAGAAAATTACCCAGGTACTCTCTCAGGATTTCATTAATAAAATTCTGGAAGACAGCAGGGGCATTACACAACCCAAAGGGCATGACCAGGTATTCGAAATGACCCTCGGGTGTGTTGAACGCAGTTTTCCACTCATCCCCCTCTTTGATGCGGATAAGGTTATATGCCCCCCGTAGATCGAACTTAGAAAACCATTGGGCTCCCTGAACCTGATTAAAAAGATCCGGAATCAAAGGAAGTGGGTACTGGTTCCTTACGGTGACCTTATTCAGGTTACGATAATCAATGCACGGCCTAAGACCACCATCCTTCTTCCCCACGAAGAAGAAGCCAGCACCTACAGGAGAAGTCGAGGGGCGAATGAAACCCTTGGCCAGGCATTCTTGGATATACACCCTCATGGCTTCACGTTCAGGACATGAAAGATTAAATATCCTACCCTTAGGAAGCTTGGCACCAGGCACCAAATCGATAGCGCAATCGTAATCTCTATGGGGGGGCAACACCTCGGAGGCCTCCTTAGAAAACACATCGGCGAAGTCCTGAACAAACTCAGGAAGCGTGTTTACCTCCTCCCGGGGAGAAATAGAGTTAACAGAAAGACATGACATAAGACATTCATTACCCCATTTGGTGAGATCACCAGTATTCCAATCAAACGTGGGATTATGCAACTGCAACCAGGGAAGGCCTAAAACCAGATCAGACGATAATCCCTGCATCACCAGTACAGAGCACTGCTCCAAATGCATGGAGCCAACCAGGAGTTCAAAAACAGGAGTATGCTGAGTAAAATAACCATTAGCAAGGGGAGTAGAGTCGATTCCTACTACAGGGATAGGATAAGGTAAATCAATACAAGGCATCTTTAGAGACATAGCAAATTCCACAGACATGATATTAGCAGATGACCCTGAATCCACGAAAGCACTGCCCGTGGCAGCCCGGCCAGCAAACGAGACCTGAAAGGGAAGCAAAATTTTATTGCGTTTCATATTAACGGGAAATACCTGTGCGCCCAAGTGACCTCCCCGATGATCACTTAGGCGCGGAAGTTTTCCGGCTTCTTATTCTTGCGCCTGGGACAGGTGTTCAGTAGATGCTTGTCGTCCCCACAGTAGAAGCAGAGACCATTCATTCTGCGAAACTCCCTACGTTGTCGAGGGGACATGGAGGCCCCGAGTTGCATAGGTACCTTCGAGTCCTCCGTGGAGGGGCGAGGAGACGGGACCTCGGGGGGGATCGCAGAAAAGTCAGAGGGGAGCACACTGAAGCGTTCTAGCTGACGTTCCCTGAGACGTCGGTCAAGTCGTACTGCTAGGGCCATAACCTGGTCAAGGGAGTCAGACGAGGGGTAGCTAACCAGCAGATCCTTCAGGGCGTCAGATAATCCTAACCTAAACTGGCACCTTAGGGCCGGATCGTTCCACTGAGAAGCTACGCACCACTTCCTAAAATCAGAACAGTATTCCTCAACCGGTCTCCTACCCTGACGTAAGGTCACCAGCTGACTCTCGGCTAAAGCAGTCCTGTCAGTCTCGTCGTAAATGAGTCCGAGGGCAGAGAAAAAACGATCAACAGAGGAAAGTTCAGGGGCGTCAGGAGCCAAGGAGAAGGCCCACTCTTGGGGCCCTTCCTGGAGTCGGGATATGATGATACCCACCCGCTGGTTCTCGGAACCTGAGGAGTGGGGCTTTAGGCGGAAATACAGTCTGCAACTCTCCCGGAAGGAGAGAAACGTCTTACGGTCCCCTGAGAACCGGTCAGGTAACTTGAGGTCGGGTTCTAGAGGTGAGGTGAGGGGTACTACTAAAGCAGCGTCACCCTGATTGACCCTTTGGGCCAGGGCCTGGACCTGTAGGGAGAGGCCCTGCATCTGCTGGGTCAGGGTCTCAAGGGGGTCCATGATAGCGTCAGCGTAGGAGAAATGGTAGACTAGGTAAGGGCTTGTAATTATGTAATGGCAGGAAGGAGGTGAAGGGAAAGTGAGCCCTAATCTACCCACCGCCCTGTCCCTGCCTACTTGCAACGACCCGCCCTAGGCGACGAGGTACAACTGGGCGGCGGTCCCTACGCTGTCTAAGTGCACAGGAAAACAAACAGGGAACATGCAAGGGAAGGGGCAGTAGCCACGGAACGCCACGAGGAAACGGAGCGGCGAACGGACAGTCAGGACCAGGACGAAGTGAGTACACCCAAGCGGGCAAGGAGACAGAAGCAAGCCAGGGGCAAAGCAAAGCAGGTCAAGCAGAACTGCAGCAAGGCAGAAGCAGGCTGGAGCAAGCAGCAGTGAGGCCAGGAATCCAAAAGAATTACAAGCACTGAGGGAGAGAACAGGGCAGGTAATAAAGGACAGGGGGCGGAGCTAACTCCGACAGACCAGGCCGCGATAGGCTCTCCCACTCCTGAGCCTGCCACCCTGGTTGGTGGGAGATGGTGTCAGTCGAACAGGTCTGGCCTCAGATGTGGATTGATTAATCCCAGGAGTATACCTAGATGAAGTACCTGGCAGATCCCTAACAGAAGTAAAAGAAAAAATTTGGAAAGATGAATACGTCGAAATTTTCTCGCTTCTTCCGTTGGAAAAATTTAATTTAGACTAGGGAAAAAGGTGGGAAAGTAAAAAGGAGGAGGAGGAGAAGCGTCGATATCGTTTAATCCCCCAGACGTTTGTGAATTGGTTACAGGCGTTTGCCATTCTGGCAAGTGTTATACGGGAAAAGGCGCCGGAAAATTGTTCCGCCCTTTTCGGGTACATGGATGCGATAGGTGAGGCGCACCGTTCGTATGGTGGTCAGACTTGGTTGCGGTATGACGAACAGTTTCGTCAGAGGAAAGCGGTTCGTCCCAACATTAGATGGGATAATAAAGACATTGGGCTCTGGTTAAAGGTAATGGCTCCCGCTAACTCACTAACACCAACAGAGAAGTGCAGCAGTATCTGATGTCAGTGACAGGTTCTGATGTTAGCAATCGCCGCTATTGGTCAGTAGTCACTGACTAACCAATAGCGGCGGTCGCCAAGGTGGGACCATCACAATTGGTCTTTGGAGATTAAGCTGTGATGTCACAGCTCACGCATGCATCGGGAAAAAATGGCGCTTTATAAAATCCCCAATGTACTATTACTGAGCTGAGCGCGAACTACGCACACAGCCCGACGTAATAATCCTGCACAGACCGGGAATGGGTTAAAGAGACAGTAGAGGTATATAAAGTAGTGTTCTGCACTGTGGGGAAAATAAAGAGGGCTGCAGTGATGTGATACAAAAGTAGGGAAATGGGGAAAATATATAAATCATCATCTATAAAATAATAATTACTTTGCAGCCAGAGAAATGATTTCAAGAAGCAACTAAGCAGCAAAACCGAATCAAAGTAAGCAGCTAAAAGGAGTATGGGAGTATGACTTTCAATTTAGTGACTTTAGAAGAAATTGTTATTTGCAGTGTTTTTTATTTTTATCCAAGTTGTACTTGCTGTGCATTATATTTATTTTATATCCCTATTAACACAATGATCTCCATTGGTGCCAATGTTACCCAGTGTGCATCCTGTGCCATGAATGTTCTGCTTGAACAGCCGCTTGAAGGACCATACTGTTGTGCAGGGTGTGTGAGAATTGCCAATCTGGAGGCACAGATTCTGGATCTAAATGAGCAACTTTCAACCGGGAGGGTCATTGACAACATGGACAGATCACAAATGTTTCCCTGACTTGGAATGTAGAAGAGGAAAATTTCATCATAGGAAAAGTCTGACATAAATTTACAACACAATCTTTTTCCTGGTATCACCCTCAATTCTTTATTTAACTACAACTTGTCATAAAAACATCAAGAAAGGATAGAAGCTCATTAACAGTAATGTCCATCAGCTTCTATGTGTCGTATATTGTATATTGTATGGTCAGTGGAGAGGCTGTTGTGATGACAGAACATAGTGAAAACCCTGCTGCATTAACTGAACACAGGCTCCGGAGATAATGATGAGTGTTATTTTATTCATTTATTGAAATAGTTTGATAGCTTGGATGTCTTGTGCGCATAAACTTTACCTTGCCTGTTCTCCATATCCACCAATTACTTCTGTTTAATGACATTATATCTACCATTTTAGACATTATGTATTTATATATGTAATTCTATAGATTTTTTTTTCATGATTATATTCGTGTCTTGTATTATTACATCAGTTTCTTGTACTTCTACTTTCAAATGTGGCTGAGAGGACTGTGGGACTTATAGGTGTAGAGGTCCAGTTGTGGCTACTACCTCTAGATCACCTCTAGTTATTGAGTGTTTCCCTGTAGCATTTCTTAGTGTTTTATGTCCTTGTTTTACAATCCAGTTCTACAATGCTGAAAATTCACACATTTCTTCCAAAAACATGACTCCATACATTCCTGTCTATCAAGAATGTGATCTGTATAATGTACAACCTACATCCAGGTGTCTGTGTTCATGCGTTAGATAGGAACACATTTAGGTGATCTCTACCCCTGCTCCAATAGTAAGGGAGGTCATCTCATGACCTACAGAACACAGGATATGCTGCTTAATGTGAGTCCTGCATGGACAACATATGGTCTAAATGTCAGGAGTCCGGTGTTCCTGGTAATGTGTTCTGAAGGGACCTCTGCTTTCCATGGCAGGTGTAGATATTTCTGAATGTCCATGGTTGAGCACCTCTCAGAGGCATTCAGTGCCAACAATTCCCAGAACATTCCTCTGCTTCAAGTGAGATTTTCTTCCACTTCTCTGGAGCTTGTGACAGATCCCTCTTCACCTGCCACCAGGCAAGCTCCTTATACTTATCACTGCCCAGTGCCCCTTGCCAAGGGAAGACTCCTGTAAGAGCTTTGTACACAAGAACGCCAAAAGTCCACACATCAAGACTGAGATGTTGTAACTGTTGTTCTCCTTTTCTTAAGCGGCAGAGCTCTGGAGCAGCGTAGGGTATATACTAGGACAGAGAAGGTGTATATGTTCCCTGGAGCCGAGTGAGTCCAAAGTCTGCCAGTTTTATCAGGTGACATTCTGCATCCATCAGAAGAATATTATCCAGCTTGATATCCCGATGAACCATTCCTCTGCTGTGCATAAAGTCCAAAGCACTGGCTATCTGAGGAACACATAGCTTCAACATGTCCTCCTGTATACCGACCTGAGAAGAAGAAAACACAAGAAAATAACGAAGCTGAACAGCAGACTGGACAAATTTATCAAATAGAAAAGAGCTCAGACTTGTATTTAAATTCTACTAATACATGCAATTCCTTAAAGGAACAGTGTCACGAAAAAATTTTTTTTTACATCAGTTTGATTTTAGTGTTTTATTAAAAACTTTTATATTTATTTATTTGTGTGTTTGTGTTTTACTTTTTTTTATTTTTGAACTTTTTCTTCACTATGGGGGCTGCCATTTTTTTTTCCATTTCTGTATGTGTCGATTAACGACACATACAGACATGGAATACGGCAGCTACAGTCCCATAGTGAATGTGAACGAGGCCCGTTCTATCCACTATGCTGTATGCCGTCTGTGTGGGAACGGCGCATGCGCCGCTCCCACACAGTCCAAGTTGAACTGTGCGCCGTCCGGCGCCATTTTCCTGTAGACCGGAAGTCGCGGCCGGACAATAAGATTACTACTTCCGGTCGCGGCTTCCGGACTTGTGCACTTGGAGCGGCGGTAGCGGACGGACCGGAGGGAGCGGTGGCGACAGGAGCAGGTAAGTTATTTCTGTGTATGTAAGTGTTTTACTGTGTGTTTACTAGTGTATGTAAACCTACTACACTGTGTGTTAGCTCAAAAAATGGCGACACACAGTGTAGGAGGTTTGACCGTTCAATCCCCTCGTTTCTCCCGGCACTAGCCAGGATAAAGGAGGGGGGGATTCTGAGAGCTCACTAGAGCGAGTGAGTTTTCTCAAATTTTGCAGCATAAAGCAATGTGGTTGCTTTACCACATGCAATGCTGCAATTTTGAGAATTGCTCCATCTAGTGACCAGCACTGGGAAATATTATAAATTAGAATCTAATTTATAATATTTCCTGACTCGTGAAATTTTTTTTCAAAATTAGAACAATGTTTAATCCCCTATACACTAATTGTTTAACTAAAAAAAAAATACATTTTTTTCTAGCGTCACATTCCCTTTAAGTCATAATTTTTGGTCAAATTTGTAAAAAATTTATTCAGTTGTTAATTAGTTATAGTCATTGCGGACCAGGAGGTTATCATCCAAAATGTCATCACATAGGGGATGTCACCCAGCTCACCCGGTCTCCTGTATGGTAAATCTGTCTAGTTGTAGAGGTTCCATACTGCTTCATACCTGTACATATTTGTGGTTAAGAACTCTAGAGAAGCTGGAAGATAGCTCCTATCAGAACTGTAATGGGGGCTACCAGCTTTCCCAGAAACGGATGAGAAGACAATGTTTACAATTTGAGGGAAGTGGAAATTTCCAGGATATAAACTCACCTTAGGTTTAATGATGGACTGAAGATTTCCTGCCGGTGCCACGTCCTGGACATACACAAAATCACTATTGGTATGAAACACAATCTCGTGGGTCAGGATGATGTGCGGGTGGCAGCTGAGGGTGAGCCAGATGCAGTATTCCAGGAGGAAGTTATCTACTGGGGTCTTCACCTTTCTCAGCATTTTTACAGCCACGACCTGACCTATTAATAAGACATTATTTTTATTATTACTGATTTCCATATCACCATCATATTCTCTGACACTTTCCAGGTCGTCCTCAAACAAGATGAATAAAGTTATACAGGAGCAATCACAAGATGAAAATGCAGATACTGAATGGAAGTGATATAAAGCAGTGGAGTAAAGCCCTTATAAGCTTCCAAACTTAAGGACATACCCACAAAAAACCCTCACTCCTGGCCACCCGGGGGTCACGTGATCTCTATTCGGACTCCCTGGATTAGTGTCTGCTGTGTCCTGACATAGTGTCTGCTGTGGGACCAAAAATCAGTATCTCAATACAAGACTAATAGAGCCTTGATGTTAATCGCATAAACATGTATTGAGAGTCTGACATCTGTTTTTTCAGCAGGTGGAACGAAGCTGCTATGGGTAGAATAAAGAACCACGCTACACTACATTTCACCACATAATAGATCTGGGGTTGGAAATGGCCCAATCATCAATCACCACGCTCATCATTCATCATCATCTCACCTGAATGTTTGTGTTTGCCCATGTAAACTTTTTCCATAAGATCCTGCTCCAAGTTCTTGCAAAATTTCAAAGTAGTCCATCACTTCCATCTCTCTTAGGTTCTCAGAGGTATGTGAGACCAGGTTCAGGAGGTGTTTTGCCATATTCTTGGTTATTTCTGTGATGTGGGTGGCCATTCTGGGTGATACAAAGAGATAAAACGTTTACTTTACTAAAATAGAAGAAAACTATTGTGAACTCTGGGAAGTCATGGCTCATATCCGGGGTCCAAGGCTGCATGTCCCACACTGTGTCAGCCTTCAGGGGATGTACCCTCTCCTGACTGTTCTCATAATAGTGTATGGCAGAAGCTGGCGGCAGGAAATGGACTACTCCAACTCAGCTGTGACATGTGACTACTCGAGCGCACACAAATACATACAAGATGGCGGGGGAATAGTGATTGCTGCAGTTGTGTGTGTTGTGTATTTGATTCTCCCTTGTGGAGAATGTCTATGTCTACTAGTGGTGATCTGCTCCAGGGGTCGTGTTACTAATGCTAGAGATGAGGAAAGATTGGAAGGTATCAGATTCTCTAACCTGTGAATTCTCCATTATACAAACGTATGTTACCCATTAAAGACAATGGAGGATAAAATATGTGTCCATAATAGGAGGCGCCCCTCATCCAGACGATTATACACAATCCAATTAAATAATCTCCAATATTCAGAAATGTTAATCAGAAGTTCTTACAGACACATCTTGTGATGAGTCACGTGTGAACTATGGATATAAATACACAACTTTCTAATAGACTGCAGTCAGTGTGTGGGCTGGAGCATTGTATAATATGCTGGAGCTCTACAGTCATCATCTACTATAGCATGCGATGTGTACTGACCACATATTCACCTTACAAAGAAGAATCAAGATGTCAACTGCTCCTTGTAGAGACGATAACCAATGATGAACTCCTCCTGGACACCAACAAGTCCACAACGTGCTCCTCACTGGCCAATACTGACTGCAAATAATCCCCAAGGAGGAGTAGATATCACTGACAGGAGGAGATGGGGGAGGTTTATATTTGGGAAGAGGGTGGAGTGTGTTAATTAATGGGACATTGTCATTGGCCAACAGTTGGTGTCCCCATTTACATATGAATTGATAGTGAAAATCTCTGTGGGGCATGTGTCGGGTTATTTCATATGAATGAGGCGTGCGGGTGTGGCTCGTGTGTGTAGACTGGTCGCTCGTGTATTGTACACTATGGTAATCTCTATAATGAACCCAACACTGGAAAATATCACCGGATCCTACAACTAAGGGTTTGAGTATAGAACACGTCCCTATGATGTTTTACTGCAATCTGATGGGAGTTGTTGTTCTTATCAGAGAAAGCAGTTCCCCCACCTTACCTCGTCTGTATAGGATGGTCTGCAGCCTGACTTCAGTAGATTTACTTCAATTCCTATGTAAAATTAAAGATAACACGTCAATTTTACCATGACAAACTCCTCTCAAGAGCAGGACACGTTTTCTCCTTCATCTCTGTATTACAGATTAAGACCTCGTGCACATGGACATTATAAAACTCTGTATTGCCCAGCCCTCATATTAGAGCCCCTAAGAGGGATGATGTCTCTACTGTACCTCCATATGTCTCAGATGTCATAAATAGGATTATGTTTTTTTTTCGATTCGATTCTGCATGAATCTGTCAGAAATTGTGGCTATTTCATTGGAGTGGGTATGCATGGAGACATAAAGAAGCATTGCTACTAAGGCAGAATATCTATGTACATAAGGTAGCACGGCAGCGCATAAATGAAATGTCACCCGTACTCTGTTATGTACATGAGCCCTAACTCATAGAACAAGTTCACTCTTTATTCAGAATTGTATTAAGAACCAAAAGATAAAGATAATGGTGAATCCATCATATAGGAAGCACGGCCGCTTATAGAAAGGCTCTTCACCTTGATGAACGGACATAATAGATTACATTGTAGAAAGCCGGAGATAAGCGGCGCATTGCTGATATATCAGGATCCACAAGTCATTATGGTTGGAGTAATGTACATACTGATATTACAGGGGGGATTCTGGACTAGAGGTGGTCTTTATTTATATTATAGAAGAGAAAATCATAAATATAAGCACATAGCCCCTATACAATACATCATACAGGGCCCAATATCTCATACCTTTTGGATTTTTTCCTCCATTCCATGTGATCCGCTCCAATTATAAAATGCTGCTGAATATGTTAGCGCTACATAAATAAAGATTATTATATTATTCGCTGTTTGGGTCGTGTGTCATGGAGAAGAGAAGGTGGGGGTCCTGGGGTAACTGCAGCATTTCCCTTCCTATAATATGGCTGTGGACATGAGGATCTGTGATATTAAAATATAGGCTCAGTGGTTACCATTGGATTTCCTATAAACCCAGGAAATTCTCTTCACTAAGTTATTATGGTGTACCTCCTAGACCGTTACATCACAGATTCAGCTCTGCTACATGTGTACATATGAATATGAGCATGCATACACTACCGTTCAAAAGTTTGGGGTCACCCAGACAATTTTGTGTTTTCCATGAAAACTCACACTTATATTTATCAAATGAGTTGCAAAATGACTAGAAAATATAGTCAAGACATTGACAAGCTTAGAAAAAATGATTTTTATTTGAAATAATAATTTTCTCCTTCAAACTTTGCTTTCGTGAAAGAATGCTCCATTTGCAGCAATTACAGCATTGCAGACCTTTGGCATTCTAGCTGTTAATTTGCTGAGGTAATCGGGAGAAATTTCACCCCATGCTTCCAGAAGGCCCTCCCACAAGTTGGATTGGCTTGATGGGCACTTCTTGCGTACCATACGGTCAAGCTGCTCCACAATAGCTCTATGGGGTTGAGATCTGGTGAATGCGCTGGCCACTCCATTACAGATAGAACACCAGCTGCCTGCTTCTTCCCTAAATAGTTCTTGCATAATTTGGAGGTGTGCTTTGGGTCATTGTCCTGTTGTAGGATGAAATTGGCTCCAATCAAGCGCTGTCCACAGGGTATGGCATGGCGTTGCAAAATGGAGTGATAGCCTTCCTTATTCAAAATCCGTTTTACCTTGTGCAAATCTCCCACTTTACCAGCACCAAAGCAACCCCAGACCATCACATTACCTCCACCATGCTTGACAGATGGCGTCAGGCACTCTTCCAGCATCTTTTCAGTTGTTCTGCGTCTCACAAATGTTCTTCTGTGTGATCCAAACACCTCAAACTGCGATTTGTTTGTCCATAACACTTTTTTCCAATCTTCCTCTGTCCAATGTCTGTGTGCTTTTGCCCATATTAATCTTTTCCTTTTATTAGCCAGTCTCAGATATGGCTTTTTCTTTGCCACTCTGCCCTGAAGGCCAGCATCCCGGGGTCGCCTCTTCACTGTAGACGTTGACATTGGCATTTTGCGGGTACTATTTAATGAAGCTGCCAGTTGAGGACCTGTGAGGCGTCTATTTCTCAAACTAGAGACTCTAATGTACTTGTCTTGTTGCTCAGTTGTGCAGCGGGGCCTCCCACTTCTCTTTCTGCTCTGGTTAGAGCCTGTGTGTGCTGTCCTCTGAAGGGAGTAGTACACACCGTTGTAGGAAATCTTCCGTTTCTTGGCAATTTCTCGCATGGAATAGCCTTCATTTCTAAGAACAAGAATAGACTGTCAAGTTTCACATGAAAGCTTTTTTTTTCTAGCCATTTTGAGAGTTTAATCGAACCCACAAATGTAATGCTCCAGATTCTCAACTAGCTCAAAGGAAGGTCAGTTTTATAGCTCCTCTAAACAGCAAAACTGTTTACAGCAGTGCTAACATAATTGCACAAGGGTTTTCAAGTGTTTTCTAATCATCCATTAGCCTTCTAACACAGTTAGCAAACACAATGTACCATTAGAACACTGGAGTGATGGTTGCTGGAAATGGGCCTCTATACACCTATGTAGATATTGCATTAAAAACCAGACATTTGCAGCTAGAATAGTCATTTAGCACATTAACAATGTATACAGTGTATTTCTGATTAATTTAATGTTATCTTCATTGAAAAAAACTGTGCTTTTCTTTCAAAAATAAGGACATTTCTAAGTGACCCTAAACTTTTGAACGGTAGTGTATATAGGTATGAATAGTGATTGATTTACATAAAGACTGGGGTGTTATTATGTTAATTAGGGAAACTACCTTCCTCACCCCAATGGAGGAACTGCCATTGTGCTGTTAATGAGGTAAACACAAGGAAAGTCTGAAATATTTTTCTCATAAATTAGTTTCATGATGTCACAAGACAAAAGCCAAACCCCCAAGTCCCACAAGGACCCTAAATATGTAAAATATAAGATTGTGAGGAACCAAGGAATGAAATGCTTCATATATTTTCTTCTTGTGATGAAATTTACTCTATACAGGATATAGCAGTGCTGAGTGGGCTGCTGTATGGGTCACCGTCCTTTGTGACATTGAGTATCTTCTAGTCTTAAGTCCCTATTAGACTTGTAGATTCTTGTTCGAAAGATAGTTTCTTTGAGCAAAAAGTGATGAATCAGCCTAGGTGTAAACAATGTCAGCGTTTGAATGATTAGCGAAATAGCCTTTGTAAATCAGCGACCATATCTTCTTGGATGAGAGAAATATTATTGTTTGTCGTCAATAAATGTTCAAGTGTAAACCTGAATCTCTCGTCTTTCAGTGACAAAGCAGTAGGCGTTTTATTGTTCTGAGAGGTGTGCCCCATTACTTTTGAACATCCCACCAAGTGCAGTGTTATTGGTCACAAAGAACCAGAAATACGTGCAAAACAAAGAATGAATCATGTGTCAAATACAGTGAGGCGCAACAATAAAAAATTGAAGGAAGCAACACACTACTTATATAAACCTCAGGAGGTGTTGAAACTGCGAATACACATTCGAAAGCTACCAATGAGGAGGATACTCATCTAGCCCTTGAGAACTTACCAAACTCAAAAGGTACGGCTAGATCGTGTTTATATTCTCTATTCTGAACATTGTAAAATGTAATCGTGATGTACTGATTTTTGTATCGAACTTTAATTCTATCTTTAAAATGGTTCTTTCAATCACCTTATACAGGCTGGTAAATTAATCAAGTACCTTATTACTTCATATATGTATTCACTCCTGCGATTTATTCATAGTATTTTTTTTAAAATGTAGCTAGTGTTTTTTCTTTTTTTCCTAACTGATAGAAATTAATACATTATTTTCTTCTTTTTATCACTTACAAGACTTAATTGAAATTTATCGGTCTGTGCTGTTTTTGTGGAAAATCAAAATACCTGAGTATTGCAATAGAAATTGCAATAGAAATAAAAAAATCAGAGACCTATCTGAAGTTTTTAAATAACTCTCTAATGTACTATACAATGGCGGACTTAAAATTTGTAAGGAGGAAAATTCTAATCATACGCAGTGTACAGAAAAATAACTCAACAAGGTGGAAGCATCCAAAAAATCTGGAGTCGGAGCGGATGATATGTACAACCCAAGTTTGTTGTACTTTTATCTACTTGAACTCACAAGGGATCAAGAGGTAGTAAGGACTTCACATACTATCTTATCAAATGGAGAAATTGAAGATGCATGTGACGACAATCCAGGAACTTTGGAGAACATCGATAGACTGCTGGTAAGTGTATTGTTAAATGGTGTAATACCAAATTTTTTAGCTAGGGTTTCCGTTAGCCTTTCTGTTCATGGGTTCCTCCAAAGGAAAGCTTCAACGCAACCCATGAATACAATCTCCCTTCTTTATAGATAATATTATTAATGAATATACAGAATATGCAGTTGAATATTGGGTCAGGTCATAACTTAGGGTGAATGTCAACCCCACGGCCTTCCCCGGAAATTGAATGAAATATTGAATATTATATTAAAAGTGTTATTATTATAACATAAAACTAATACAATGCAAAATAAATCATGTTTGAGGTTCATTTAGTAACGTCTGGAATCTCTGGTTGACTTTTTACAGATGTTACTGTAAAGTCTATAGTAAAGTATATTGAATGTCTACATACACAGTGTTTTGGTTTGTGCCGTTTACGTGGCATTTCTGGGTTGAGTGTGCTCTTGGTATAAAGTTTATTTCTGTAATTTATTTCTGTAATTTATGTATAGGACTAGAAAAACACCAGAAACTTCACATTTCAGATGTTAAAAAAAAATAAAAAATGCCACCAAAACACTTGTATAAAAAAAAGTGCATTTCTGGTGCTTGTAATATTCTGTACAGGGGCGGATGCAGATAGCAAAAGAACCCTGTGCAAGAACACTATATGAACCTTTATGAATGTATATACTGTACTATATATATACCCTAACAATACAAGGCTCACGGGAGTGTAGATGGGATCCAGCGCAATGAAAATATATATTTCCCAAACGGTAATATTAAAATGGAAACTGGTTCCAGTTTTATTGGATAACAGAGTAAAAACGGGAGTCAATGTCCCACAGAGGAAAGGTGGATGTATGAAAAAATATATATATGCTGCCTACGCGTTTCAGACGATTTCCTCGTCCTTAGTCATGGCTGAAGTGAGTGTTCTGACAGCAGGTTTAGGGTTTATATCCGGTCCATCACGGGTGATATTTGATTGCGGTTCAATGGAATTAAGGTGAAACGCAAGAATGTGACTGAAGAAACAATAGCACGTGTCACACGATAAGAGCCAACCACGTGTGCAATACAGTGCCGAAGATCGTGAAGCGTATTTGGTAAGTAGAAAACATTTTTATATATTTGTTACTAATGGTTGGTTGTTGGATAATATGTTATTCTTCAGGAAAACTGATAGTTTGCCAAATGGACCGGAGATAAGCCCCAAGATATTATAAAACCTTGTGCGTCAAAAATAGTACTTGGGAATAGAAAATTGTGTGGATACAACATATTAGGGAATGCTTAAAAATTATTATAGAATATAGGATAAAAAGTTACTTACATTAACACGTAAATATATATACGATGAACACATTCATTATTGTTACGTAGATTTGAAGATTGCAAGACCTACACAGTAATTGTAAGTATATATTGGTATGATATGAACATAAATGAAAATATAATGCCAGAGCAGAGAAAAAGTTTAGTGTCGTAAACTAATATTTCTTAATTCGATAGTACGAAAAAAGAAACAGTATAATGGAGAAGGCTGGCATCTTTGATTTACAACATGAGTTAGAGTGCCTTGGTGTACTTAAAACCGGTATTTACATAAATATGAGTATGGTGCCAAAGGAAAGGGAGATTTGATACTATAAGCTGATAGTTAATGATCGGATAGTGCGAAAAATAAATATTACGAAAGAAGCTGTCGTCCTAAATTTGTCTCTTTTGGTCGAGATCTTGCCAAAGGACTTAAAATAACTGGACGTACTTACAAAAGATATTTTTATTAATTTTAACTGAATCCCAAAGGGTCTTATAATTGTTAAATCATTATTTATATTGCTCTTAAAAGCTTGGGAATTTCTGGTTTAAGAGAAAGCCTATTTGTATAGGGGTTTATATACCAACTGTATATTTTTGTTAATATTAATTCTAATAATGGAACATAAGTTCTTTTTTTAAATTTAATCCGTGAGGATGTCTGGTTTTTAAACGAAAAATCCAGTAGGCTTCCCTTCCCAATGTTTTATGTTTCAAATTCCCTCCTCGTTTCGGTGGGTATACTTTTTCAATGGCATAGCATTTGAGTGAGTTAGTAGATCTGTTATGGCAGTGAATGAAGTGTTTGGCTGCACTAGATATATTTGTAATATTGGGATTCCTGATATAAGTTAGGTGTTCCAAAATTCTTAATTTAAATTTGCGACTAGTGCAGCCTATGTATTTCAAATTGCATGTTGTGCATTCCAGAGCGTAGACTACAGCTTCGCTATTGCAGTTAATGTAATTTTTTATGGGGAAGCTGTGTGTGTCGGTGGAATCCATAAAAGTTTTTCTAGGAGAAGCGTGAGAACATATTTTACACGGGTGTGTGCCACATCTGAAGAAACCCTTTTCTTCCAACCATGAACTTTTACGTGCATCTGTCCGTAACATGGACGGGGATAGGACATTGCCTATAGTAGGGGCTTTACGAGCTACTACTCTGCAGCCCTCTTTCAAGATATTTTCTAGAATTTGATCCTCCATAAGAATTGGTAGATGTTTGAGGATAATATCTTTTATTTTAGAAAATTGGTTGCTATATTGGAGAATAATGGCTGGTTTGTTTGTATCTGATACTATGGATTTGTTGGTATTGGTCAACATGTTCTCCCTACTTCTTTTTGATGTAATTGAGGCAGCTCTTTTAAGTGTCCAGTTGGGATATCCTCTATCCTGCAATCTTTTGGAAATTATATTTTGTTCCGCTACAAAACTAGATTCGGTATTACAGTTACGTTTGGCCCTATACATTTCACCTACCGGAATCGATGTTATTGTTTGTTTGGGGTGGTTACTTTTTGCATGGAGAATAGTATTCCCCGAGATGGGCTTTCGGTGTGTTTTAGTGTATATAGTTTTGCCCACAATCCCTCTAAGTTCCATGTCCAAAAAGATTGTATTATTGGGATGAAAAGTATGGGTAAATTTGAGATTCTCTGTGTTGGAATTGAGGTAGCTCATGAAAGGAGATATGTCAGAAATTTGTCCCTTCCATATAAATAGCAGGTCGTCTATATAACGACCATACCAATGTATGTACATGTTAAAGATGTTGTTATCCGAAAAAATATACAACTCTTCCCACCATGCCATTACTAAGTTGGCCAAGGAGGGTGACAATTTTGCCCCCATTGAAACCCCCTTGAGTTGAAGGTAGAATTTATGATTAAATTGGAAATAATTGTGTTGCATCAAAAATAATAAAACATCAAGAATATATATCTGGAGCTCATGACTGTATGGGCTGTGTTTGGATAGGTGGTGCCTGAGTGCTGCGTATGCCACCGCATGTGGTATGCTAGTGTATAATGAAATGACATCACAATTAAGCCAAACATATTCTTGGGACCATGTTTCATTCTGAAACGATCTAAGGACATCTTGAGTGTCTCTAAGAAAGCCTGGAGTATTCGTTGCCAGGGGCTGAAGGAGGGAATCCAGCCATTCTGAGAACCTTTCCAGGAGTGACCCTATACCAGATACAATGGGTCTCATCGGTGGAGGGTTGATATTTTTATGCGTCTTCGGAAGAGCATGTAGGATGGGAGTAGTTGGATATTCCACATCAATGTATGAAGACTGCTTCAGAGTAAGAAGGCCCTTGTTCACACCTTCCTGGATTAACTTTTTAATTTTTATTTGGAAATCTTTGGTAGGATTGTGGTCCAGAGTTCTGTAGGTGTCTTTATCCGAAAGCATGGTGGTTACTTCGGTTATATATGTTTCTCTATTCATAACCGTGATACTTCCTCCCTTGTCGGACTTCTTAATAATCAGGTAATTATTGTCCTTGAGAGACTTCATTGCTGTAAATAATCCATTGGACAGATTACTAGGATGTTTATGTGATTCTGTCAATTCTGTAAGGAGTTGTAGATCTTTCTCTATTGCGGTTTGGAATCTGTCCATTGATTGTTCTAGATCCCATCGGATAGAATTTAGGATTGTTGGTTTTCAGAGCAGTAGAAATGTTTACCCACTGTGCTTGTGTCTCTGAGCTCAAACTTTCCAAATCCGATAACGTTCTCAATTCGTCAAAATGATAGACTCTGGGATTGGGGACATTCTTGACTGTTTTATCTATTTCCAGATTTTGTGGGTCATATTTCAACTCCGTGCAATTGATGAAATGCCTCTTGATGGTAAGATCTCTAACAAATTTGTTAATATCTAAAAGTGTGTTGAAGGGATCAAAGTTGCACGAAGGAGCAAAATTGAGACCAAGTGAAAGCACCTCCTCTTGAGCTGGAGTAAGTACAGTAGATGACAAATTGATGATACTAAATTGAGGTATTAGATCCTCCGGAGCCTCAAGCGACGACCTTGGTCCTGATCTGGATGATTTATGTTTTCTCCCCCCTCTTCGGCCCCATTTTTTGACACCTTGAGTTGATTTTTGTCCAGACTGTATGGATGCAGGGGTCTTGATCTTGGATCATCATTATCAGAGGCTTCTGCAGAATCCAATTCCGTAGAACTGAAACTGACTCTAGAAACGCTATTGCCTCTGTTTCTTGAAAAATTCAGTTTCTTGAGGATAGACTTGAAATTATTGGGTGTCCTGTCCTCTTTGATCCAGGTATACACCTTATTATTAGCATAGTCTCTTGAATCCCGGAGAAATTTCTTCTTTTTGACTTCCGCTAATGATTAGTTAATTTTATTGATGTACTGGGAAGTACGAGATTCCAAAATTGCGAAATTAGGTGAGCTGGAGGCCGTATGGATCTGTGTTTCAACGGTTTGTATATCAGTTTCAAGACTTAGGAGCTTGTTTTCCTCTTCCTTGGTAATGAGTTCCATGAGTCTGAGGGAACAGTCAGTCAGTGTTTGGTTCCAATTGGTATAAAATTCATTTGAATATTTGAAAGATGGATTTTTCTTAATACGGAGACCCCTGGGGATCATATTTTTAGATATACAATTCTTAAGGGTTGTTAAATCCCACCACACCTTCGCTTCCTGAATTTTAAGTTTTTCCACCTGGTGGAAGAGGTCTTTGAGGCTGTGGTTGGTTTTCCATATTTCCAAAGACTTGAGCAGCCAATTCTGCTCTGCTAAATTGCGCTTCATTCAGCATTGTTGGCACGTGGTATTACTGTGTAGGAGTGTATAAATATCGATGTATTGTCATGTAACAAAAACACACAAATCTTCAGACCAAGAAAATTAATCCTCATGAGCATAAATACCTATTGCTGTAGATATATGCATAAACATCCGCCTTTCAATATTTGAAGACACAAAGTATGGGTATGTCTATATGAGAAGGAGCCCTGGGTATAGGGGTAAGCGCAGATGAGCACGTGAGGCTGAAGCCGATATTCAGTATAGAAAGTATGTAGAAAAACCTCCAGCTCACCTTGTGGCAGAAAATCCACTGCCTGCTGCACTCGGATCCTCGTGTCAGCACACATTGATTTGAAATAGAACAGAAGAGTAGATGGGATCCAGCGCAATGAAAAGATATATTTCCCAAACGGTAATATTAAAATGGAAACTGGTTCCAGTTTTATTGGATAACAGAGTAAAAACGGGAGTCAATGTCCCACAGAGGAAAGGTGGATGTATGAAAAAATATATATATGCTGCCTACGCGTTTCAGACGATTTTCTCGTCCTTAGTCATGGCTGAAGTGAGTGTTCTGACAGCAGGTTTAGGGTTTATATCCGGTCCATCACGGGTGATATTTGATTGCGGTTCAATGGAATTAAGGTGAAACGCAATAATGTGACTGAAGAAACAATAGCCCGTGTCACACGATAAGAGCCAACCACGTGTGCAATACAGTGCCGAAGATCGTGAAGCGTATTTGGTAAGTAGAAAACATTTTTATATATTTGTTACTAATGGTTGGTTGTTGGATAATATTTTAAATGTCAGATAATATGTTATTCTTCAGGAAAACTGATAGCTTGCCAAATGGACCGGAGATAAGCCCCAAGATGTTATAAAACCTTGTGCGTCAGAAATAGTACTTGGGAATAGAAAATTGTGTGGATACAACATATTAGGGAATGCTTAAAAATTATTATAGAATATAGGATAAAAAGTGACTTACATTAACACGTAAATATATATACGATGAACACATTCATTATTGTTACGTAGATTTGAAGATTGCAAGACCTACACAGTAATTGTAAGTATATATTGGTATGATATGAACATAAATGAAAATATAATGCCAGAGCAGAGAAAAAGTTTAGTGTCGTAAACTAATATTTCTTAATTCGATAGTACGAAAAAAGAAACAGTATAATGGAGAAGGCTGGCATCTTTGATTTACAACATGAGTTAGAGTGCCTTGGTGTACTTAAAACCGGTATTTACATAAATATGAGTATGGTGCCAAAGGAAAGGGAGATTTGATACTATAAGCTGATAGTTAATGATCGGATAGTGCGAAAAATTAATATTACGAAAGAAGCTGTTGTCCTAAATTTGTCTCTTTTGGTCAAGATCTTGCCAAAGGACTTAAAATAACTGGACGTACTTACAAAAGATATTTTTATTAATTTTAACTGAATCCCAAAGGGTCTTATAATTGTTAAATCATTATTTATATTGCTCTTAAAAGCTTGGGAATTTCTGGTTTAAGAGAAAGCCTATTTGTATAGTCCTTAACCCTGTCTCCTTCCGACTAGAGTTACCCCCGTCTTTTCGAATACACAACGTGTTTCATGCCTCCCTCCTGAAACGTTACTCCCCGTCCTTGGCTCCCTCGAGGAAACCTCCTGTCCCTGTTCTCACCCCTGAAGGGGTAGAATTCGAGGTGGCCAAGATTGTGGACAGCAGAATGGTCCAAGGCTCCCTCCAGTACCTGGTCCATTGAAGAGGATACGGGCCTGAGGAGAGGACTTGGGTACCCGCCCGGGATGTTCACGCTGGCGTATTGCTCAGGAGGTTCCATCTTCGGTTCCCCAATAAGCCAGGTCCACCTAGAAAGGGTCCAGTGGCCCCTCATAAAAGGGGGGGGGGTACTGTAAAGGATCTGCCAGACACAGCTTCTGTGTCGACGCCCGTGGTTACTCAGTCTGCACCTGCTGTCACTCTGATGGAGTGACTCCTTCTTCTACCACTGGGAGAGCCTATCACAGCCTGGCCAGACGGAGTTAGCTCCCGCCCTCTGTCTATTTATACCTTCGTTTCCTGCTTCTCCTTTGTCTGTGATTCTCTCTGGTTTCCTGGCTCTGCTGCTGCTTGTACTATTTGTCCTCTGCTTTATACTGACCCTGGCTTTACTGACTACTCTCTTGCTCTGCGTTTGGTACCTTGTACACTCCTGGTTTGACTCGGCTCGTTCACTACTCTTGTAGCTCACGGTGTTTCCGTGGGCATCTGCGCCTTTTCCCTTAGCGTCTTTGTACCCTTGTCTGTCTGTCTTCGTGCACATAGTGAGAGTAGGGACCGTCGCCCAGTTGTACGCCGTTGCAAGTAGGCAGGGACTGAGTGGCGGGTAGATTAGGGCTCACCTGTCTGTCTCCCTACCCCGTCATTACACTATCCTTCTCTTCCTCCTCTGTTGGACCCTGCGGGGAAATGTCTGGGGGGAAATGTCTTCATTTTACTCTTCTCACCTGAGAGATATGCCAAAGATGTCTGATATATGAAGGTCCCACCTCTATGTGGAGAACAATAAATCCCCTGATCTGCCTGGTGGGGTGATTACTGCATCCAGGTGGAGAATGAGTGGAAAGGTGACCACAAATGTGCACGACTCTCTCCATTCACTTGTATAGGAGTTCCATAAACATCTGAGCATGTCTAGAGGTGGCGTCGCATCTATAAGACATTTCTGTCATGTCCTGGTGAGAACTGTCTGTGCTGGGAATACCCCTTTACTCTATGTGGTGACGGCTCTGACAAGAGGTTTCTCTCAATGATCAATAAGTGAGGTTCTGTAAATCAGACATGTTGTCCCCTGTATGATTTCCATCTTCTCCTTTTTTCATAAAGACGTCTGCAGTACAAGATCCTCCAATTACTCACATTCACTATACATTAAATATCATTTAAAGAGGCTTTGTCACCACATTATAAGTGCCCTATCTCCTACATAAGGAGATGGGCGCTATAATGTAGTTGACAGCAGTGCTTTTTATTAGGAAAATTGATCTATTTTTAACACGTTATTATTGATTTTAGCTTTATGCTAATGACTTTCTTAATGCCCAAGTGGGCGTGTTTTTACTATTGACTAAGTGGGCATTGTAATGTGGAGTGTATGACGCTGAACAATCAGAGACCAATCAGTGACCAATCAGCGTCATACACTTCTCTCCATTCATTTACTCAGCGCATAGTGACCTGCGTTGTTCACGATGTGCTGTCTTATACTGACACATTAACGTTACTGAAGCGTCTTGACTGAATAGACATTCCTTCCAGCCAGGATGGGATGTCTATTCACAATCCTGCCACTTCGCTAACATTTGTGTGGTACTTACAGAAGAGCAAGCGTAAACTCGCGAGATCACCCGGTAAATGACAGGTTACAGCGAGATTACGCTTGCTCTACTGTAAGTACCACACAAACGTTAGCGAAGTGTCGGGATTGTGAATAGACATCCCGTCCTGACTGGAAGGAATGTCTATTCACTGTCAAGACGCTTCAGTAACGTTAATATGTCAGTATAAGACAGCACATAGTGAACAATGCAGTGTCACTATGCGCTGAGTAAATGAATGGAGAGAAGTGTATGACGCTGATTGGTCAGTGTCATACACTCCTCTTTATAACGCCCACTTGGTCAATAGTAAAAACACGACCAGTTGGGCATTAGGAAAGTCATTAGCATAAAGCTAATAACGTGGTAAAAATAGATTGTTTTTCTAAATAACAAGCACTGCTGTCACCTACATTATAGCGCCCATATTCTTATGTAGGAGATAGGGCACTTATAATGTGGTGACAGAGCATCTTTAAGATGGATCAATAGAGAACATACACATACTTGTATTCCTGTACTCAAAACTAACTATACAATAAATATCACATAAGAAAGTGAACAGCAGAGAGCATACACATACTTGTATTCCCCTTATCACATTTAACTAGACAGTGATCAGTAGAGAACATGCACATATTTGAAATCCTGTACTCAATACGAACTATACAATAAATATCACATAAGACAGTGATCATTAGAGAACATGCACATACTTGTATTCCTGTACTCAATACTAACTATACAATAAATATCACATAAGACAGTGACCAGTAGAGAACATACACATACTTGTATTGCCCTACTCACTTTTAACTAGAGAGTGAGCAGTAGTGAACATACACATACTTGTATTCCAGTACTCAATACTAACTATACCTGGGGTCTGAAGCACGCGGCCCGCAGGTGCATGTGGCACCTGAGGCTGTAATCTGTGGCCCGTGACCCACAGGGAGAGGAGAGAGAGTTTGGAAGGAGGATCGCTCCGTAATGACATCAGTTCTCTGGCGTTGCGACTGCATTGGAGAGGCCGCGGAGGGAGGATAGAGCAGTCGAAAGAAGGTGTGCTTCTTCATAACGTCAGTCCTCCGGCGATGCAAACGCAATGGTGAACCCGCGGGGAGAGGATAGAGCGGTCAGAAGGAAGGGGCGCTCCTTCATGACGTCAGTCCTCCCACACTGCGAATGAATGGTGAGCAGTGGCCGGACGTCCCATGTAGTGGAAACCCCCCTGTAGTAGTGGCCCACACACCCCACTTTTGACAGCGCTATACACCCCGGTCAAGGAGGGAGTCTCAATGGAGCTACCTACATGGAGGGGGCGTGTGACACTGTCAGCAGGGTTGGGTGTGTTGGGCCCATTCTACAGCAAAGGAATCCCAGCACAGTGAATCGACATGCTCTGGCTTGGGATTCCACTCCTATAAGGGGGATGTGTTACTATCTATAGGGGGGTGTGTGTGATGATCTACAGTGGTTTGTGCCACTATCTACAGAGGGCACTGTGGCACTACAGAGGGCACTGTGACCATATCTACAGAGGTCAATGTGACACTATCTACAGAGGTCAATGTGACACTATCTACAGAGGTCAATGTGACACTATCTACAGAGGGCAGCGTGTGGCAGTATCAGGGCAGCGTGTGGCATTATCTACAGAGGGCAGTGTGTGGCATTATCTACAGAGGGCACTGTGTATGGCATTATCTAGAGGGCACTGTGGCACTATCTTCTAAGGGCAGTGTGGCACTACCTACAGAGGGCACTGTGGCACAATCTACTTAGGGCACTGTGGCATTATCTACAGAGGACACTGTGACCATATCTTCAGAGGGCACTGTGGTAGCATCTACAGAGGGCACTGTGGCAGCATCTACAGAGGGCACTGTGGCAGCATCTACAGAGGGCACTGTGGCAGCATCTACAGAGGGCACTGTGGCAGCATCTACAGAGGGCACTGTGGCAGCATCTACAGAGGGCACTGTGGCAGCATCTACAGAGGGCACTGTGGCAGCATCTACAGAGGGCACTGTGGCAGCATCTACAGAGGGCACTGTGGCAGCATCTACAGAGGGCACTGTGGCAGCATCTACAGAGGGCACTGTGGCAGCATCTACAGAGGGCACTGTGGCAGCATCTACAGAGGGCACTGTGGCAGCATCTACAGAGGGCACTGTGGCAGCATCTACAGAGGGCACTGTGGCAGCATCTACAGAGGGCACTGTGGCAGCATCTACAGAGGGCACTGTGGCAGCATCTACAGAGGGCACTGTGGCAGCATCTACAGAGGGCACTGTGGCAGCATCTACAGAGGGCACTGTGGCAGCATCTACAGAGGGCACTGTGGCAGCCTCTAAAGAGGGTACTGTGGCATTATCTACAGAGGGCACTGTGGCATCTACAGAGGGCACTGTACTATCTACAGATGACACTGTGGTATTATCTACAGAGGACACTGTGGTATTATCTACAGACGGCACTGTGGCATTATCTACAGAGGGCACTGTGGCATTATCTACAGAGGACACTATTGGCATTAACTACAGAGGGCACTGTGGTATTAGCTACAGAAGACTCTGTAGCACTATCAAAAAAGGGGCTGCCCAATCTTGACATGTGTGTCTGTCAAACACTGCCAACTGAGCCGCCGGACAGCATTTAGCGACACTTAAACTGGAAAACTGGATTGTTGAAATAAGCACATGGAGAAATCTCTAAAATGTTAAACCTAACGATATTATTACAGTAATGTGGTATTATTACAGTGTAATATTGTTATAGTAGTTCAAATAACTAATCGATTAACAATAATTTTGTATTGTATCAAATTTGAAAGTAAACTTCCCATTTTTTCTTTATATGGCCAACTTACCCAGCCGAGTTTGAGACTCCTGAACTTTACAATAAATATCACATTAAACAGTGAGCAGTAAAGAACATGCACATACTTGTATTCCTGTACTCACATCTAACTATAAAATAAATATCATATAAGACAGTGATCAGTAGAGTACAAGCACATCCTTTTATTCCTGTACTCACATCTAACTATAAAATAAATATCACATAAGACAGTGATCAGTAGAAAACATGCCCATACTTGTATTCCTGTACTCACATCTCAATATACAATAAATATCACATAAGGCGGATAAGTAGAGAACATACACACTTGTATTCCCATACTCAAAACTAACTATAAATTAAATATCACGTAAGAAAGTGATCAGTAGAGAACATATTAACTGTAAAATAAATATCACATAAGTCAGTGATCAGTAGAGAACATGTTCATACTTGTATTGCTGTACTCATATTTAACCATACAATAAATATCACATAAGACAGTGATCAGTAGAGAACATACACATACTTGTATTCCTGTACTCACATCTAACTAACTATACAATAAACATCAAATACGACAGTAATCAGTAGAGAACATGCACATTCTTGTATTCTGTATTCCCATCTAACTGTACAATAAATATCACATAAGACAGTGACCAGTAGAGAACATGCACTTATTTGTATTCCTGTACTCACATCTAATTACACAATAAATATCACATAAGACAGTGAACAGTAGAGAACATGCATATACTCGTATTCCCCTTATTAGAGATGAGCGAACCGGGACAACCGAACCCGGTTTCGGTCCGAACATCGCAGCGAATCCGAACTTCACCGGGTTCGGCCGAACACGTTTTGACCGACACCGGCTACATTTTGGCGCCTGCCACATGTTAGATCTAAAATGGGGGATTTAAAAATATCACCTGACATCAGGCTACCCCATAATGCCTTGCAAACGGCTCTCCCAGCCAATCGGGAGGCAGCATAGGGGCGGGTTCAAGCCTGCAATAATAGTCTATGCACGGAGCTCAGCGGCCATTTCAGAGACAGGAGCTGTAGGGATAGCATCTCTGTGCAGTAAGGGAAAGCTTTAGGAATCTAAAAGCCAGAAATCCAGCAATCGAAGGGGCTCATCCACTACAGCGAGAGTCTACTCTCAACATCCAAATTGCAATACAAATTCTCCATTTGCCAAGCCAGTGTGTGAATAAGCTTTTATAAGGGGCTCATCCCCGTTGCATGGGTTAACAATCCAACTTGCAATCCAGGCAGGCAGCTGTAGTACTACAACGCCCAGCATTCCCTGAGTGCACAGTGGCTGATAGAAATTCTCATTCATTGCCATTTGCCAAGCCAGTGTGTGAATAAGCTTTTATAAGGGGCTCATCCCCGTTGCATGGGTTAACAATCCAACTTGCAATCCAGGCAGGCAGCTGTAGTACTACAACTCCCAGCATTCCCTGAGTGCACAGTGGCTGATAGAAATTCTCATTCATTGCCATTTGCCAAGCCAGTGTGCGAATAAGCTTTTATAAGGGGCTCATCCCCGTTGCATGGGTTAACAATCCAACTTGCAATCCAGGCAGGCAGCTGTAGTACTACAACGCCCAGCATTCCCTGAGTGCACCGTGGCTGATAGAAATTCTCATTCATTGCCATTTGCCAAACCAGTGTGTGAATAAGCTTTTATAAGGGGCTCATCCCCGTTGCATGGGTTAACAATCCAACTTGCAATCCAGGCAGGCAGCTGTAGTACTACAACGCCCAGCATTCCCTGAGTGCACCGTGGCTGATAGAAATTCTCATTCATTGCCATTTGCCAAGCCAGTGTGTGAATAAGCTTTTATAAGGGGCTTATCCCCGTTGCATGGGTTAACATCCAACTTGCAATACAGGCAGCCTTTTTAGTACTACAACGCCCAGCATTCCCTGACTGACTGGCACCTTATGAGTCACTGATTTTCCGCCAGTCCGAATAACAATTTAAAAGGGCCTCATTTCTGTCTAAGGGTTTAATTCAACGTGCTAATTAAGTACAGCCGGTGACTTTGGTGCTATTATACAAGTCACAGCATACACTGACTGCCACCTATTCACAGTCACTCATTTGAAGCCAGTCTAAATAATATTTTATAAGGGCCTCATTCCTCTAGTAGGGGAAGGGGTTTTGATTCAACTTGCTGCACTCCAACAGTGAAATGTCTGGTAAAAAAAAGGTTGTGAAAGGACGGGGTAGAGGAAAAAACACCCATGCCATGTCCTCTTCCAGTCCAAATGTTGGATCTGTTGGTGCCAGACCCAGTACCAGCATTTTTGGCACAAGACTTGTGCCCAGTTCTACTAGTAGCAGCAGCCATGTGCCTGCAGGTAGTAGTAGCAGTATCAGTAAGCCAGACTTGTCCATCTCCTCCGGTGGGCGGGTTAGTTTAGACAATACGGCCATTGTGGACTGGTTGACTGGCTCGCGGTCATCTCAGCAGGAAGACTATGACGATCTGGCTTCAAGCCAGGTTTCGTTGGATTCCAGATCCTCTACAGTTCCTTGGCACAGTGACAGTACTAATATGAGTATTTCTAGCGTTTCCATCCCATCATCTATGTCTTCACTCCCCCTTCCTAGCGGGAAGCCATCTTTCCTGAGAGTCCTAAGAGACATCTCCTCGGGTGCGAAGGAAGATACTGAACAACATAGTGATGATGATTTGTTTTCTGCAAGTCAACCAACGGAGTGTATTGCGGCGGTGGTGGAGGTGGAAGCGGTGTCCGAGGCGCATAGCTGTGGTAGTGGGGGTGTTGGTGGTAGCCGTGGTGGCAGACGCAGTAATGAGGGGGGGCATGGAGCCCGCCATGATGTCACATCGCATTCATAACACAGTGACAGAAGTGGCAGGGATGATGAGGAGGGCTATGATGATGTTGTTTTAGACAGGACGTGGGAACCAGGTGACGAGGTGATGACGGCATCAGAGGAGGAGGGTAGTAGTGGCGGCACTGGCAGTGATAAACAGCCAAGCCAAGGTAGGGGCAGAAGTAAATCTACAAAACGTTGCAGCTGTAGCGTCAGCTCAGGAGCCGGTGACGGCGACACTGCTGCTACTGGTGTAGGCTTCCGAAAAAAGCCTGCCAGACAAGGGGCAAGCTCGGGTGGTGGTGCTGGTGGACGTGGCACTACCTCTTTACGGTACTCTGACGTGTGGCAATTTTTCTGTACCTTCCCAGAGGACAAAAACATGGCACAGTGCCGTATCTGCAAGCAGAAAGTAAGGCGTGGGCAGGGCAGCAATGTAGGAACTACCGCTCTACGTAAACACATGGAGCGGCATCACAAGGCCATGTGGGACAATCGACATGCCCCACCATCATGTACATCTAATGAAGACCCCTCTGCAGCTGCTGCTGCTGCTCCGAGTCCCTGTCATCTAAGTAGTAGCCAGGCCTTATCCACCATGTAGTTGTCATCATCATCATCACTGTCATCTAGTGCTCCTCCTACGTCCCGTCAGTTATAGGACAGTCCCTGCCAGAATGTAGCCAACAGGGCCTTATTGTTCCCCAACAGTTCTCCCGCCAGGGTGTGGAAATGGATGGCATACTCGCCCATGGAGCTGTCTCCCTGGCATAGGTTTAACAAGGATGCTGCTGCAGATTAGACTCATCCAGACTCCTTAAACACTGTGCGAAATGTCCGTAGGAACCCCTGGAAGTCACGGGTCTCTGATCCTTGTATCTCTAAGATAGGATTCGCCCATGCAAGGGCCCTGACAGTGAGGAGAGAGACGATGAAAGAGTCCCTTGCGCCATCAGACAAAAATGCCCTTTCATGCAGGCTGAAGTGGATCTGGCACTGGTTCAAAAATCCATGGCAGGTTCTTGCATCTCCATCATAGCAGTCAGGAAGTGGCAAAGAAAATCGGGGATCAGCACTGCCAGGAGGTGAAGTCGGAGGATCATTACCCCCAGGAGGTGTCTTTGGAGGAACGGCAGCTTGCACCTCCAGTCGATGTGCAATAATGTTCAAGGCCTGGAGGAGTTGGTCCTGTCAGGACCGGAGGTCTAGAATCTCCGCCCGCATCTCTTGTGACGTCGTCATGGTCTTGGATTGACCAGCGGGGTTTATGGCCTGAGCATACTGTCACGTTGGGTACGTGGACCCACTGGGACGTACCGCCTTGACGGTATGGCAGTTGGCCAACAGGACAAATGTCACAGTCTATAGTTCATATAGTGTACCTGTGGAAGCTCAGACAGTAGCAACACAGGCTCGACTGGGACTAGGAAGCAGGCAGGCAGCAAGCAGTCGCCAGACGTGGAGAAGCAGGACAGGCATGGTACATAGCACAACATGACTTCAGCTCAGCACGGCACTTGACCAGCATAGCACGGGATACAGGTTACAGGCAGAAGGAACAGGATACACTTGGAACTGGAAAACACTAGGAGACCATTTGCTTAGACAAACCTAAGGTAGGACAACAGCGCTCAGGCAAGGCAAGAAGGGGCTGGGCCCCTCTTATAGTCCAGGGTGCTCATGGGCTAATTTTGACTTAAACTCAGGTGCGCGTGCTGGCCCTTTAAGAGCGGGAGCAAGCATGCGCACCCTACGGGACCCAGCCGAAGTAAGCGGAAGTGAGCGCTGGCCTCTCCTGAGTAGGAGGCTGGGGCCAGCATTCACAGATTCATTGCTGAGGCTGTCAGGATGTGAGTAAGCCTGACGGCCTGTGGCCATGGGCATTACACATGCACATACTTGTATTCCCATGCTCAATATGTTCTATACAATAAATATCACAAAAGACCGTAATCAGTAAAGAACGTGCACATACTTGTATTCCTGTATTCAATACCAACTATTTAATAAATATCACCTAAGACAGTGATCAGTAGAGAACATACACTTACTTGTATTCCTGTACTCACATCTCAATATACAATTAATATCACAGAAGACGGATCAGTAGAAAACATACACATGCTGGTATTCCTGTACTCAATACGAACTATGCAATAAATATCACATAATACATTGATCAGTAGAGAACATACACATACTTATAGTCCTCTACTCACATTTAACTAGACAGTGATCAGTAGAGAACATGCTCATACTTGTATTCTTGTACTCACATCTTCATATACAATAAATATCACATAAGACAGTGAGCAGTAGAGAACATGCACATACTTGTTGTCACGATGTGGGGTGTGGACCCACTGGGCCGTACTGCATAGCGGGATGGCAGTTGGCCAAACAGGTATAGTACCGAGTCTATAGTCCAGAGAGTGTACCTGTGGCAACTCGGAAAGCAGCAAGGCAGGCTTGGCTGAGACCAGGTGGCAGGTAGACGTCAGGCGTGGCGTAGCAGAACAGGTGTGGAATGCAGCAACACGACAACAGCCCAGCACGGTAGTTGATTTGGATAGCACGGGATACAGGATACAGGGAACACTTGGGAACTGGAAGACAATAGGAGACTATTTGCAAGACAAACTTTGGGTAATGAACAACGCCCAGGCAAAAAACAAGAGGGCAGAGCCCCTTTTATAGTCCAGTAGCATTCTGGGCTTGATTGTAGACTTCCTTCAATTATGCGCGCACTGGCCCTTTAAGACCGTGCACGCGAGGGCACGCGCGTCCACCCGGGGACAGTCTCGATACCAGGAAGTGAGTGGGGCGCCTCACTGGAGGATGACGCTGCAGAGAAGACACATGTCCATGGCCACGACCATCGAGGGGTAAGTCAGAACAACGGGCCGTTGCCATAGACGTTACACTTGTATTCCTGTACTCACATCTAACTATACAATAAATATCACATAAGACAGTGATCAGTGGAGAACATGCACATACAGATGTAGCCATCTTTACCTTGACTTTTAACGCATTAAGGCCTAATTTACACGAACAAGTGCGTTTTGAGCGCATGAAAAATGCAGCGTTTTGCGAGCATTGCAGTTCCGTGTGTCATCAGTGTTTGGTGCGTGTCTGCGTTATTTTTGCACGTATGGCATCCTTATGTCACATGGTTTTTACGTAAACAAAATTAAATGAAGGAGGTGGTTTTAATTTTATCATCATTTCTTGAGCAACTGTTGCGAGATTCACGCACAGCACATGGCTGTGCATCCATGTGCTGTCCGTGATTTTCATGCACTTATTGACTTCAATGGGCGCGTGATGCGCAAAAAACGCTCAAGTATAGGACATGCAGTGAGTTTCACGCAGCAGAGACACGCTGCGTGAAAAACACGGAATGTCTGAATGTGCGTAATTTTCATGCGCGTATCACGGACCTGAAATACGCTCGTGTAAATTAGGCCTAAATAAACAGTGGCTAGATCCCTTATCTTGACTTTTTCAATGACATTTCAATGGCTTTTGTTGTGTGATATCACACTGAAGCAAGAGTCAAGTTGTAACGTCTTTGGCCTTGTACCGTACAATGTTTATTTATGTGACAACTGCCCGGCCGGAGCATCGGCAGTTGGAAAGTATATAGCCATGTTGTGAAGGAATTAATAAAAATGTATAGAAAATATTGCCTACAGCGGTGTACACAGCCTTTAAGTGGCTAATAAGCAGGCGATGCCCTGACAATTTTTTGGGTTTCAGGAACTCAGGAGGATATATAAGAGGACAGGACTACAACTCCCAGCATGTCCAGGCTGTTATTATGGGATATCAGAGGAACTTACATAGAGAGGGTATAAGAGGAGAGAACTAATACTCCCAGCATGCCCAGACAGTTATTATGTGATATCAGAGGACATTACAGGGAGGAGTATAATAGGAGAGAACAGCAACTCCCAGCATGCCCAGGCAGTTATTATGTGATATCAGAGGACATAACATGGAGGGGTATAAGAGGAGAGAACTACAACTCCCAGCATGTCCAGACAGTTATTATGTGATATCAGGGGACATTACAGGGAGGAGGTAAAAGAAGAGAGAACTACAACTCCCAGCATGTCCAGACTGTTATGTGATAGCAGAGGACATTACAGGGAGGAGTATAATAGGAGAGAACTACAACTCCAAGCATGTTCAGACTGTTATTATGGGATATCAGAGGCTATTACAGGATAGAGGTATAATAGGAGAGAACTACAACTCCCAGCATGTCCAGGCTGTTATTATGTGATATCAGAGGACATTACAGAAGGGAGTATAAGAGAAGAGGACTACAACTCCCAGCATGTCCAGACTGTTATTATGGGATACCAGAGGACATTACAGAGAGGGGTATAAGAGGAGAGAACTACAACTCCCAGCATGTCCAGGCTATTATTATGGGATACCAGAGGACATTACAGAGAGGGGTATAAGAGGAGAGAACTACAACTCCCATCATGTCCAGGCTGTTATTATGTGATATCAGGGGGCATTACATGGAGGGGTATAAGAGGAGAAGACTACAACTCCCAGCATATCGAGGCTGTTATTATGGGATATCAGTGGACATTAGAGGGAGGGGTACAAGAGGAGAGAACTACAACTCCCAGCATGTCCAGGCTGTTATTATGGGATACCAGAGGACATTACAGAGAGGGGTATAAGAGGAGAGAACTACAACTCCCATCATGTCCAGGCTGTTATTATGTGATATCAGGGGGCATTACATGGAGGGGTATAAGAGGAGAAAACTACAACTCCCAGCATATCGAGGCTGTTATTATGGGATATCAGTGGACATTAGAGGGAGGGGTACAAGAGGAGAGAACTACAACTCCCAGCATGTCCAGGCTGTTATTATGGGATACCAGAGGACATTACAGTGAGGAGGTATAAGAGGAGAGAACTACAACTCCCAGCATGTCCAGACTGTTACTATGTGATATCAGAGGACATTACAAAGAGGAGTATCAGAGGAGAGAACTACAACTCCCAGCATGCCCAGGCTGTAATTATAGGGTATCAGAGGACATTACAGGGAGAAGGTATAAGAGGAGAATACTACAATTCCCAGCATGACCAGTTTGTTATTATGGGATATCAGAGAACATTACAGGGAAGAGGTATAAGAGGAGATAACTACAACTCCCAGCATGTCCAGGCTGTTATTATGTGATATCAGAGGACATTACAGGAGAAGGTATAAGAGGAGAGGACTACAACTCCCAGCATTTCCAGACTGTTACTATGGGATTTCAGAAGACATTTCAGGGAGGTGTTATAAAAGGCTGTTATTATGTGATATCAGAGGACATTACAGGGAGTAGTATAAGAGAGAACTACAGCTCCCAGCATGTCCAGACTGTTATTATGTGATATCAGAGGACATCACAGGGAGGAGGAATAAGAGGAGAGAACTACAACTCTCAGCATGTCCAGGCTGTTATTATGTGATATCAGAGGACATTACAGGGAGGAGTATAAGAGAGGACTACAACTCTGAGCATGTGCAGGCTGTTATTATGTGATATCAGAGGACATCACAGGGAGGAGGAATAAGAGGAGAGAACTACAACTCTCAGCATGTCCAGGCTGTTATTATGTGATATCAGAGGACATTACAGGGAGTAGTATAAGAGAGGACTACAACTCCGAGCATGTCCAGACTGTTATTATGAGATTTTTAGAGGACACAACAGGGAGGAGGTATAAGAGGAGAGAACTACAACTTCCAGCATGTCCAGACTGTTATTATGTGATATCAGAGGACATTACAGGGAGGAGGTATAAAAGGAGAGAACTACAACTTCCAGCATGTCCAGACTGTTATTATGTGATATCAGAGGACATTACAGGGAGGAGGTATAAAAGGAGAGAACTACAACTCCCAGCATGTCCAGACTGTTATTATGTGATATCAGAGGACATTACAGGGAGGAGGTATAAAAGGAGAGAACTACAACTCCCAGCATGTCCAGACTGTTATTATGTGATATCGGAGGACATTAGAGGGAGGAGATATAAGAGAATAGGACTACAACTCCCAGCATGTCCAGGCTATTATGGGATACCAGAGGACATTACATGGAAGGGTATAAGAGGAGAGAACTACAACTCCCAGCATGTCCAGACTGTTATTATGTGATATCAGAGGACATTACAGGGAGGAGGTATAAGAAGAGAGGACTACAACTCCCAGCATGTCCAGACTGTTATTATGTGATATCAGAGGACATTACAGGGAGGAGTATAAGAGGAGAGAACTACAACTTCCAGCATGACCAGACTGTTATTATGTGATATCAGAGGACATTACAGGGAGGAGGTATAAGAGGACAGGACTACAACTCCCAGCATGTCCAGACTGTTATTATGTGATATCAGAGGACATTACAGGGAGGAGGTATAAAAGGACAGAACTACAACTTCCAGCATGTCCAGACTGTTATTATGGGATATCAGAGGACATTACAGAGAGGAGTATAAGAGGAGAAAACTACAACTCCCAGCATGTCCAGGCTATTATGGGATATCAGAGGACATTACAGGGAGGAGGTATAAGAGCAAAGGACAACTCCCAGCATGTCCAGACTGTTATTATGTGATATCAGAGGACATTACAGGGAGGAGTATCAGAGAGGACTACAACTCCCAGCATGTCCAGGCTATTATTATGGGATACCAGAGGACATTACATGGAAGGGTATAAGAGGAGAGAAATACAACTCCCAGCATGTCCAGACTGTTATTATGTGATATCAGAGGACATTACAGGAGGAGACATAAGAGGAGAGAACTACAACCCCCAGCATGTCCAGGCTGTTATTATGTGATATAAAAGGACATTACAGGGAGCAGTATAAGAGGAGAGAACTACAACTGCCAACATGTCCAGGCTGTTATTATGGGATATCAGAGGAAGTTACAGGAGGAGGCATAAGAGGAGAGAACTACAACTCCCAGCATGTCCAGTCTGTTTTTATGTGATATCAGAGGAAATTACAAGGAGGAGTATAAGAGAAGAGGACTACAACTCCCAGCATGTCCAGACTGTTATTATGTGATATCAGAGGACACTACAGGGAGGAGGTAAAAGAGGAGAAGACTACAACTCCCAGCATGTCCAGACTGTTATGTTATATCAGAGGACATTACAGGGAGGAGTATAAGAGGAGAGAACTACAACTGCCAGCATGTCCAGGCTGTTATTATGGGATATCCGAGGAAATTACAGGAGGAGGCATAAGAGGAGAGGACTACAACTCCCAGCATGTCCAGACTGTTATTATGTGATATCAGAGGACATTACAGGAAGGGGTATAAAAGGAGAGAACTGCAACTCCCAGCATGTCCAAACTGTTATGTGATATCAGAGGACATTACAGGGAGGAGTATAAGAGAAGAGGACTACAACTCCAAGCATGTCCAGGCTATTATTATGGGATACCAGAGGACTTTACATGGAGGGGTATAAGATGAGAGAAATACAACTCCCAGCATGTCCAGACTGTTATTATGTGATATCAGAGGACATTACAGGGAGGAGGTATAAGAGGAGAAGACTACAACTCCCAGCATGTCCAGACTGTTATTATGGGATATCAGAGAACATTACAGGGAGGAGGTATAAGAGGAGAGAACTATAACTCCCAGCATGTCCAGGCTGTTATTATGTGATATCAGAGTACATTACAGGAGGAGGTATAAGAGGAGAAGACTACAACTCCCAGCATGTCCAGACTGTTATTATGGGATATCAGAGAACATTACAGGGAGGAGGTATAAGAGGAGAGAACTAAAACTCCAACCATGTCCGGGTAGTTATTATGTGATATCAGAGGACATTATAGGAGGAGGTATAAGAGTACAGAACTACAACTCCCAGCATGTCCAGGCTGTTATTATGTGATAGTAACAAAAGAGAGAAAGGATCCAGCGATGCGTGGTATAAGTGGGGAAACTCTGTTTCCACTTTATTGAAGTGTAAGCGGACAAAGCTTTACAGAACACCAGGAGGGATGTCACTCGTCTCAGCCATGATTAAGAGCACAGTCAGTGCTTGAAACGCGTAGGCTTCTATCTATTTGCCATTCCTACCACCTTGTCATCCCTCCTGGTGTTCTGTAAGGCCCTGTTCACACGGAGTTTTTTGCAGGAGGAAAATTCCTCCTGTAAAAACTGACCCTGGAGGTTTTCATGTTTGATGTGGTTTTTGACGTGGTTTTTGACGTGGTTTTTGAGGCGGTTTTCCAGGCAGTTTTCCAGGCAGTTTTTGCCGAGGTTTTCACACGCATGAGGCTGGGTTCACACAACCATGTTACGTCCATAATGTACGGAACGTATTTCGGCCGGAAGACCCGGACCGAAGACAGTGCAGGTAGCCGGGCTCCTAGCATCATAGTGATGTACGACGCTAGGAGTCCCTGCCTCTGCGTGGAACTACTGTCCCGTACTGTAATCATGATTACAGTATGGGACAGTTGTCCTGCAGCGAGGCAGGGACTCCTAGCGTCGTACATCACTATGATGCTAGGAGCCCGGCTCCCTGCACTGTCTTCGGTCCGGGTCTTCCGGCTGAAATACGTTCCGTACATTACGGACGTAACATGGTCGTGTGAACCCAGCCTGACATCCTTCTGTCAACGGATCTGTCACCATTGAAATGAATGGTGATGCAAACGGAACTTACTTCACACTTGCCTTTCCGTTGAGGGGTTCCCCTGACTGAAAGCACCGACGGAACCCCTCAGCAGAAACCACGCTGATGTGAACAGGCCCACATTAAAAAAAAAAAAGTATACTTACTTCTTGAATCAATTTCCCAACATCAATGTCCATTCGGTGGTACACCTCTGCTGTCGTCATTTCTGTTCCTGAAATGTTAAAAAAAAATAAAAAAGAGATGACATACATGAACAACTGCATAACAAAATTAAAAAATTAAAAATTAAAAAAAATATCTAAAAAAAAAAAATGCACAGCTCCATACATGTATAGCATGTATGGAACATAGGAGCAATTGCACTTACTTGTATTCGATTTGGATGCAGGACTTCGGTTTTCTGTATCCCTGAGTTCTGTCCACGATGTTTTTCAGGCTCCACGAGCAGACAGGAAATGACAGCCCCTTGCTGGGCTGGACTAGCAGCAGGAGACGACTCCTGCAAGAAACTCCTCCAAATCACTCGGCAATATACTCGTCAGAAAACACCTCACTAGTTCGAGGTGTTTTTTGACGTGTCCCCATTGCTTTCAATGCGGTTTTGGACGCGGAAACCGCATCAAGAAGGGTCATGTCCCTTCTTTTTGCCACGAGGCGTTTTTTTTACTCGCGGTAAAAAAACGCCTCCGTCTCCCATTGAAATCAATGGGAGTCATTTTGGGTCGTTTTTGGCGCGTTTTCCGACGCGTTTTCCGCGTCAAAAAACGTGTCAAAAAACTCCGTGTGAACAGGGCCTAAAGCTTTGTCCGCTTACACTTCAATAAAGTGGAAACCGAGTTTCCCCAATTATACCACGCATCGCTGGATCCTTTCTCTCTTTTGTTACTATTACCTGCTGTGTGCCGTCGCGGAAGACCCGGCGGGCGATATTGGAACACAGGAGCGTGGAGCTGGTGAGCTGGAGGTTTCCTCCCATCCCCTTTCTCCCTGCTATAACTACTGTTATTATGTGATATCAGAGGACATTACAGAAGGGAGTATAAGAGAAGAGGACTACAACTCCCAGCATGTTTAAGCTGTTATGATATACCAGAGGACATTACAGGGAGGGGTATAAAAGGAGAGAACTACAACTCCCAGCATGTCGAGGCTGTTATTATGGGATATCAGTGTACATTACAGGGAGGGGTATAATAGGAGAGAACTACAACTCCCAGCATGTCCAGACTGTTATTATGAGATATCGGAGGACATTACAGGGAGGAGGTTTAAGAGGAGAAGACTACAACTCCCAGCATGCCCAGACTGTTATGGGATATCAGAGGACATTACAGGGAGGAGTATAATAGGAGAGAATTAGCACTCTCAGCATGTCCAGGCTGTTATTATGGGATATCAGAGGACATTACATGGAGGAGGTATAAGAGAAGAGAGGACTACAACTCCCAGCATGTCCAGACTGTTATTATGGGATATCAGAGGACATTACAGGGAGGAGTATAATAGGAGAGTACTACAACTCCCAGCATGTCCAGGCTGTTATTATGGGATACCAGAGGACATTACAGGGAGGAGGTATAAGAGGAGAGAACTACAACTCCCAGTATGTCAAGGCTGTTACTATGTGATATCAGAGGACATTACAGGGAGTAGTATAAGAGGAGAGGACTATAACTCCCAGCATGTCCAGACTGTTATTATGAGATATCAGAGGACACTACAGGGAGAAGGTATAAGAGGAGAGAACTACAATTCCCAGCATGACCAGTTTGTTATTATGGGATATCAGAGAACATTACAGGGAAGAGGTATAAGAGGAGAGGACTATAACTCCCAGCATGTCCAGACTATTATTATGTGATATCAGAGGACATTACAGGGAGGAGTATAAGAGGAGAAAACTACAACTCCCAGCATGTCCAAACTGTTATTATGTGATATCAGAGGACATTACAGGGAGGAGTATAAGAGAATAGGACTACAACTCCCAGCATGTCCAGGCTATTATTATGGGATACCAGAGGACATTACATGGAAGGGTATAAGAGGAGAGAAATACAACTCCCAGCATGTCCAGACTGTTATTATGTGATATCAGAGGACATTACAGGGAGTAGTATAAGAGAGAACTACAACCCCCAGCATGTCCAGGCTGTTATTATGTGATATAAAAGGACATTACAGGGAGGGGTATAAGAGGAGAGAACTACAACTCTCAGCATGTCCAGGCTGTTATTATGGGATATCAGAGGAAGTTACAGGAGGAGGCATAAGAGGAGAGGACTACAACTCCCAGCATGTCCAGGCTGTTAATATTGGATACCAGAGGACATTACAGGGAGGGGTATAAAAGGAGAGAACTACAACTCCCAGCATGTCAAAACTGTTATTATGTGATATCAGAGGACATTACAGGCGGAGACATAAGAGGAGAGAACTACAACCCCCAGCATATCCAGGCTGTTATTATGTGATATAAAAAGGACATTACAGGGAGGAGTATAAGAGGAGAGAACTACAACTGCCAGCATGTCCAGACTGTTATTATGGGATACCAGAGGACATTACAGGGAGGGGTATAAAAGGAGAGAACTACAACTCCCAGCATGTCCAAACTGTTATTATGTGATATCAGAGGACATTACAGGGAGGAGTATAAGAGAAGAGGACTACAACTCCAAGCATGTCCAGGCTATTATGGGATACCAGAGGACATTACATGGAGGGGTATAAGATGAGAGAAATACAACTCCCAGCATGTCCAGACTGTTATTATGGGATATCTGAGAACATTACAGGGAGGAGGTATAAGAGGAGAGAACTATAACTCCCAGCATGTCCAGGCTGTTATTATATGATATCAGAATACATTACAGGAGGAGTATAAGAGGAGAGGACTACAACTCCCAGCATGTACAAACTGTTATTATGTGATACAAAGGGGAGGAAACCTCCAGCTCACCAGCTCGCCTCCTGACAGTCCTGCTTCGCCCGGATCTCCGCAACGGTCCACGGCAGACAATATTACAAAAAGAAAGGATTTGATCCAGCGCTGCAGTGATGTACTTTAAAAAGGAACGTATTCCCAATTTTATTGGTATCAAAAGACTTGTTTAAAATTCCGATAACAGGTTTGGCGTCAAGGCAGTATTAGGTAGGTGTAATGGGCCTACGCGTTTCAAGCACGGCTGGTGCTCTTAGTCATGGCATTCATTCACTCGCTGGGACACGAGAGTATGGGTTTATATAGTTGATTTTAGATAGGTGGAGCTGAAAAGCCTTACCAGGTGGATAATCAAGGTCATCCTATGTGTGTGTTCTGGTGGTTAGATACAACAGTTAACCCTTCCAGATATATAAATGAACACTATGCAAAAACCCTGGAATCATTATAATACTCATGTTTTTATTGTCTATTTTTCAATTTTTAATTCTTTTTGGGATTTTGTATGATGTTTATACAAGTAAATCCCTGTTTTGAGTAATTTGTTAACTCACGGCTTGTTGCAGTGTAGAACATAAAAAGTCGCAGCTGGAAGGCGGATCGCAAACGAACCGATCTCTTTACAACCTTATTGGACATAAACAAATTTATCAGGAATCTTACAGTAAAGAGACACTTTTCAACTCAAATGGAACAAGATACACTTCCAGTAGCAAAAGAAGTCTCTCAAACCCGGAAACATCCAAATGAATACCGGGAATTTATGTTCCAAGAACAGATAACGCTCATCAATCTGGAGGCTCTGACAGAAAGGAAAGAATTGGAGTCAATTTCCAAACTTAAAGAGTTTACAACATCCAATCCAACTTACTACCCAATCGAATCGAGAACCGAGTCAATGGACAAATTCCAGGCCATCATGGAAAGAGAATTACAACATCTGCAGGAGTCCAACAGGAGGAGCCAACATAAATATAATTTGTCTATTGTACAGAAAAATGCCATAAAATCATTACATGACAATAGGGACATAGTTATACGTATGTCTGACAAAGGGGGTAGTGTCACAGTTTTAGATACAAACATCTATATCAAACAAATTATGGAGTTACTTACGGATGCAGAAACATACTTAAAACTAGACCACAATCCTACTCAAATTTACCAGTCAATATTAAAAGACCTATTGAATACTGGTCTAGGGAGTGGTGTCCTTTCTAAAAAAGAATTTGATTATATGTTAAAGGAACACCCCATTATTCCGATTTTCCACGCATTGCCCAAAACCCACAAGGGCTTAGTACGATTGTGACAGGTGAATGCCATGACTAAGAGCACCAGCCGTGCTTGAAACGCGTAGGCCCATTACACCTACCTAATACTGCCTTGACGCCAAACCTGTTATCGGAATTTTAAACAAGTCTTTTGATACCAATAAAATTGGGAATACGTTCCTTTTTAAAGTACATCACTGCAGCGCTGGATCAAATCCTTTCTTTTTGTACTGTTATTATGTGATATCAGAGGACAGAACTACAACTCCCAGCATGTCCAGACTGTTATTTTTTTATATCAGAGGACATTACAGGGAGGAGGTATAAGAGGAGAGGACTACAACTCCCAGCATGTCCAGACTGTTATTTTGTGATATCAGAGGACATTACAGGGAGGAGGTGTAAGAGGAGAGGACTACAACTCCCAGCATGTCCAGACTGTTATTATGGGATATCAGAGAACATTACAGGGAGGAGGTATAAGAGGAGAGAACTAAAACTCCAAGCATGTCCGGGTAGTTATTATGTAAAATCAGAGGACATTATAGGGGGAGGTATAAGAGTACAGAACTACAACTCCCAGCATGTCCAGGCTGTTATTATGTGATAGTAACAAAAGAGAGAAAGGATCCAGCGATGCGTGGTATAAGTGGGGAAACTCGGTTTCCACTTTATTGATGTGTAAGCGGACAAAGCTTTACAGAACACCAGGAGGGATGTCACTCGTCTCAGCCATGATTAAGAGCACAGTCAGTGATTGAAACGCGTAGGCTTCCATCTATTTGCCATTCCTACCACCTTGTCATCCCTCCTGGTGTTCTGTAAAGCTTTGTCCGCTTACATTTCAATAAAGTGGAAACCGAGTTTCCCCACTTATACCACGCATCGCTGGATCCTTTCTCTCTTTTGTTACTATTACCTGCTGTGTGCCGTCGCGGAAGACCCGGGCGATATTGGAACACAGGAGCGTGGAGCTGGTGGTTTCCTCCCATCCCCTTTCTCCCTGCTATTACTACTGTTATTATGTGATATCAGAGGACATTACAGGGACGAGGTATAAGAGGAGATAACTACAACTCCCAGCAGGTCCAGGCTGTTATTATGAGATATCAGAGGACATCACAGGAGGAGGTATAAGAGGAGAGGACTACAACTCCCAGCATGTCCAGGCTGTTATTATGTGATATCAGAGGACATTACAGGGAGGAGTATAAGAGGAGATAACTACAACTCCCAGCAGGTCCAGGCTGTTATTATGAGATATCAGAGGACATTACAGGGAGGAGGTATAAGAGGAGAGAACTACAACTCCCAGCATATCCAGGCTGTTATTATGGGATATCAGAGAACATTATAGGGAGGGGTATAAGAGGAGAGAACTACAACTCCCAGCATTTCCAGGCTGTTATTATGTGATATCAGAGGACATCACAGGAGGAGGTATAAGAGGAGAGAACTACAACTCCCTGCATGTCCAGGCTGTTATTATGTGATATCAGTGGACATTACAGGCAGGAGGTATAAGAGGACAGGACTACAACTCCCAGCATGTCCAGACTGTTATTTTGTGATATCAGAGGACATTATAGGAGGAGGTATAAGAGAAGGGAACTACAACTCACAGCATGTCCAGACTTTTATTATGGGATATCAGAGAACATTACAGGGAAGAGGTATAAGAGGAGAGAACTACAACTCCCATCATGTCCAGACTGTTCTTATGATATTTCAGAGGACACTACAGGGGGGGGGGTATAAGAGGAGAGGACTACAACTCCCAGCATGTCCAGACCGTTACGATGGGATATCAGAAGACATTCCAGGAAGGTGTTATAAAAGGAGAGAACTGCAAATCCCAGCATGTCCAGACTGTTATTATGTGATATCAGAGGACATTAAAGGGAGGAGTATAAGAGGAGAGAACTACAATTCCCAGCATGTCCAGACTATTATTATGTGATATCAGAGGACATTACAGGGAGGAGTATAGGAGGAGAGAACTACAACCCCCAGCATGTCCAAACTGTTATTATGTGATATCAAAGGACATTACCGGCAGGAGGTATGAGGACAGGACTACAACTCCCAGCATGTTCAGACTGTTATTTTGTGATATCAGAGAACATTACAGTGAGGAGGTATAAGAGGAGAGAACTACAACTCCCAGCATATCCAGGCTGTTATGTGATATCAGAGGACATTACAGGAGGAGGTATAAGAGGAGAGGACTACAACTCCCAGCATGTCTAGACCGTTACTATGGGATATCAGAAGATATTCCAGGGAGGTATGAGAGGAGAGAACTACAACTCCCAGCATGTCCAGACTGTTATTATGTGATATCAGAGGACATTACACGGTGTTCCAAATTATTATTCACATTGGATTTAAGTGTCATAAACATTTAATTATTCGTTTTTCAATTAAACTCATGGATGATATTGTGTCTTAGGGTACTTTGGATCATTGTAATCAATCTCAGACACCTGTGATAATTAGTTTTCCACGTGTGCCCAATCAAAGGAAAACTACTTAAGAAGGACGTTCCACATTATTAAGCAGGCCACAGGTTTCAAGCAATATGGGAAAGAAAAAGGATCTCTCTGCTGCCGAAAAGCGTGAAATAGTGCAATACCTTGGACAAGGTATGAAAACCATTGGATATTTCAAGAAAACTTAAGCGTGATCATCGTACTGTGAAAATATTTGCGGCTGATTCAGAGCACAGACGGGTTCGTTCAGATAAAGGCATAATGAGAAAGGTTTCTGCCAGACAAATTAATAGGATTAGGAGAGCAGCTGCTAAAATGCCATTGCAAAGCAGCAAACAGGTATTTGACGCCGCTGGTGCATAAAGCCATTATTCGCCCCCCCCCCCTCCTCACAAGCAGAAACGGTTGCAGTGGGCTCAGAAATACATGAAGACTAATTTTCAAACCGTGTTGTTTACTGATGAGTGCCGTGCAACCCTGGATGGTCCAGATGGATGGAGTAGTGGATGGTTGGTGAATGGCCACCATGTCCCAACAAGGCTGCGACGTCAGCAAGGAGGTGGCGGAGACATGTTTTGGGCTGGAATCATGGGGAGAGAGCTGGGAGGCCCCTTTAGGGTCCCTGACGGTGTGAAAATGACCTCTGCAAAGTACGTAGAGTTTATGACTGACCACTTTCTTCCGTGCTACAAAAAGAAGAACCGTGCCTTCCGTAGCAAAATTATCTTCATGCATGACAATGCACCATCTCATGCTGCAAAGAATATCTCTGTGTCATTGACTGCTATGGGCATAAAAGGAGAGAAACTCATGGTGTGGCCCCCATGTTCCCCTGACTTCAACCCTATTGAGAACCTTTGGAGCATCCTCAAGCAAAATATCTATGAGGGTGGGAGGCAGTTCACATCAAAACAGAAGCTCTTGAAGGTTATTCGGACATCCTGCAAAGATATTCAAGCAGAAACTGTCCAAATACTCACAAATTCAATGGATGCAAGAATTGTGAAGGTGATATCAAAGAAGGGGTCCTATGTTAACATGTAACTTGGATTGCTAAGTTTTTTTTTTATTGGATGAGCTTTTGATTTCTGTAAATATGACCTCCTGATGCTGCAAATTCAACAAATGACCATTTTAGTTCTCTTTACAACCTTTAAAATATTTTGATCTCTGTTGTGCATAATAATGTGAAACCGTGCATTTTGAGTCTTTTACTTCAAAAAAAAAATCTGTTATCATTAGGAAATTTGTTCAATAAAATGTGCATTATACTCCAACGGTTGATGGCTTGAAGATTATACTGACTGTCATTTGCATCGACTATTTAGGAAAATCAGCAAAAAATAACATTTGCATAATAATTTGGAATGCGGTGTACAGGGAGTAGTAAAAGAGGAGAGAACTACAACTCCCAGCATGTCCAGACTGTTATTATGGGATATCAGAGGACATTACAGGGAGCAGTATAAGAGGAGAGAACTACAACTCCCAGCAAGTCCAGGCTACTATGTGATATCAGAGGACATTACAGGGAGGAGGTATAAGAGGAGAGGACTACAACTCCCAGCATGTCCAGGACGTTATTATGGGATATCTGAGGACATTACAGGGAGGAGGTATAAGAGGAGAGGACTACAACTCCCAGCATGTCCAGGCTTTTATTATGGGATATCAGAGGACATTACAGTGAGGAGGTATAAGTGGAGAGAACTACAACTACCAGTTTGTCCAGGACGTTATTATGGGATAGCAGAGGACATTACAAGAAGAAGGTATAAGAGGAGAGGACTACAACTGCCAGCATGTCCAGGACGTTATGTGATATCAGAGCACATTACAAGGGGGAGGTACAGGTAGAGAGGACTATAACTCCCAGCATGCCCAGACTGTTATTATGTGATATCAGAGAACATTACAGGGAGGAGTATGAGAGAGAACTACAACTCCCAGCATGTCCAGACTGTTATAATGGGATATCAGAGGACATTACAGGGAGGATGTATAAGAGGAGAGAACTACAACTCCCAGCATGTCCAGACTGTTATTATGAGATATCAGAGGACATTACAGGGAGGAGGTATAAGAGGAGAGGACTATAACTCCCAGCATGCCCAGACTGTTATTATGTGATATCAGAGAACATTCCAGGGAGGGGTATGAGAGGACAGGACTACAACTCCCAGCATGTCCAGACTGTTATAATGGGATATCAGAGGACATTACAGGGAGGAGGTATAAGTGGAGGGAACTACAACTCCCAGCATGCCCAGACTGTTATGGGATATCAGAGGACATTACAGGGAGGAGTATATAATGAGAGAAGTTCAACTCCCAGCATGTCCAGACTGTTATAATGTGATATCAGAGGACACTACAGGGAGGAGGTATAAGATGAGAGAACTACAACTCCCAGCATGTCCGGGCTGTTATTATGTGATATCAGAGGACATTACAGAGAGGAGGTACAGTATAAGAGGAGAGAACTACAACTCCCAGCATGTCCAGGCTGTTATTGTGGGATATCAGAGGACATTACAGGGAGGAGGTACAGTATAAGAGGAGAGAACTACAACTCCCAGCATGTCCGGGCTGTTATTATGTGATATCAGAGGACATTACAGAGAGGAGGTACAGTATAAGAGGAGAGAACTACAACTCCCAGAATGTCCAGGCTGTTGTTATGGGATCATACCTCCCAACCTGGTTTCTCACCGCTGTCCCGCCGTCCAGGGCGGTCTGCAAAATGTCCCGCTGGGCGCGGCATCGATCAGCAGCGATCAGAATAAGGCAGGAGTCTTGCGGCGGTGTTCTCACTGGTATCGATGACGGCTCGTGAGTGGACCTGTCCAGTCACCTGACCTGTCATCTGACCTCACAAGTCAGGTGACTGGACTGGTCCACTCCCGGGCCGGCATCGACACAGGTGAGAACGCCGCTGCAAGATTCCTGCCTTCTTCTGATAGTGATTGGCATCAAAGCAGAGCGGAGAGTGGCAGCATTAGGGTCGGCTACCTCTACCACTCTGGCGGCAATGTGGCACCTACAGGGGGGCTGTGTGTGGAGCTATCTACAGGGGAGCTGTATCTGGAGCTATCTACAGGGGGCCTGCATCTGGTGCTATGTGCAGGGGGGCTGTGTGTGGCGCTATGTACAGGCGGGCTGCATCTGGCGCTATGTACAGGGGGGGCTGCATCTGGCGCTATCTACAGGGGGGGCTGTGTGTGGCGCTATCTACAGGGGGGGCTGTGTGTGGCGCTATCTACAGGGGGGGCTGTGTGTGGCACTATCTACAGGGGGGCTGTGTGTGGCACTATCTACAGGGGGGGCTGTGTGTGGCACTATCTACAGGGGGGGCTGTGTGTGGCACTATCTACAGGGGGGCTGTGTGTGGCACTATCTACAGGGGGGGCTGTGTGTGGAGCTATCTACAGGGGGGCTGTGTGTGGAGCTATCTACAGGGGGGCTGTATCTGGAGCTATCTACAGGGGGGCTCCGGTGGATGATTTTTCCATTGACCTGTAGCAGAGTTACACAACTGGAAAAAAAAAATCCCCATCATGTAACTCTGCTACCTGTCAAATGAAAAGTCATCCACCACAGGGTCTCCCTCTGGACTTTCATTGTTTTCAGCCTCTTGGTTTGTCCTGCAGCTGCTGCCGCCGTGATGAGGAAATGTTATACCCAAGATAGGAAAAGTAACACAAAGACGATATAACCGGATCCATAATATCTGTGATATCCAGACAGTCCAGAGATCCGCAGTGAGAATGTGCGCGTGTTATTTGCAGAAGGATCTGGCCGTGATTTGATGTGTTGATGCAGGATATTGGGCGTGGATAGGGGCGTGGCTTAAAATGTCCCTCTTTTCCCAATTCAAAAGTTGGGAGGTATGTGGGATATCAACTCCCAGCATGTCCAGACTGTTATTATGTGATATCAGAGGACATTACAGGAGGAGGTATAAGAGGAGAGGACTGCAACTCCCAGCATGTCCAGACTGTTATTATGTGATATCGGAGGACATAACAGGGAGGAGGTATAAGAGGAGAGAACTACAACTCCCAGCATGTCCAGACTGTTATTATGAGATATCAGAGGACATTACAGGGAGGAAGTATAAGAGGAGAGAACTACAACTCCCAGCATGTCCAGACTGTTATTATGGGATATAAGAGGACATTACAGTGAGGAGTATAAGAGGAGAGGACTACAACTCCCAGCATGTCCAAACTGTTATTATGTGATATCAGAGGACATTACAGGGTGGAGGTATAAGAGGAGAGAACTACAACTCCCAGCATGTCCAGACTGTTATTATGTGATATCAGAGGACATTACAGGGAGGTATGAGGAGACGACTACAACTCCCAGCATGTGCAGACTGTTATTATGTGATATCAGAGGACATAACAGGGAGGAGTATAAGAGGAGAGGACTACAACTCCCAGCATGTCCAGACTGTTATTATGTGATATCTGACGACATTACAGGGAGGAGGTATAAGAGGAGAACTACAACTCCCAGTATGTCCAGACTGTTATTATGTGATATCAGAAGACATTACAAAGAGTATAAGAGGAGAGAACTACAACTACCAGCATGTCCAGGCTGTTATTATGTGTTATCAGAGGACATTACAGGGAGGAGGTATAAGAGAAGACTACAACTCCCAGCATGTCCAAACTGTTATTATGGGATATCAGAGGACATTACAGGAGGAGGTATAAGAGGAGAGACTACAACTCCCAACATGTCCAGACTGTTATTATGTGATATCAGAGGACATAACAGGGAGGAGTATAAGAGGAGAGTACTACAACTCCCAGCATGTCCAGACTGTTATTATGGGATATAAGAGGACATTACAGTGAGGAGTATAAGAGGAGAGGACTACAACTCCAGCATGTCCAAACTGTTATTATGTGATATCAGAGGACATTACAGGGTGGAGGTATAAGAGGAGAGGACTACAACTCCCAGCATGTGCAGACTGTTATTATGGGATATCAGAGGACATTACAGGGAGGAGGTATAAGAGGAGAGGACTACAACTCCCAGCATGTCCAGACTGTTATTATGTGATATCGGAGGACATAACAGGGAGGAGTATAAGAGGAGAGAACTACAACTCCCAGCATGTCCAGACTGTTATTATGAGATATCAGAGGACATTACAGGGAGGAAGTATAAGAGGAGAGAACTACATCTCCCAGCATGTCCAGACTGTTATTATGGGATATAAGAGGACATTACAGTGAGGAGTATAAGAGGAGAGGACTACAACTCCCAGCATGTCCAAACTGTTATTATGTGATATCAGAGGACATTACAGGGTGGAGGTATAAGAGGAGAGAACTACAACTCCCAGCATGTCCAGACTGTTATTATGTGATATCAGAGGACATTACAGGGAGGTATGAGGAGAGGACTACAACTCCCAGCATGTGCAGACTGTTATTATGTGATATCAGAGGACATAACAGGGAGGAGTATAAGAGGAGAGGACTACAACTCCCAGCATGTCCAGACTGTTATTATGTGATATCTGACGACATTACAGGGAGGAGGTATAAGAGGAGAACTACAACTCCCAGTATGTCCAGACTGTTATTATGTGATATCAGAAGACATTACAAAGAGTATAAGAGGAGAGAACTACAACTACCAGCATGTCCAGGCTGTTATTATGTGTTATCAGAGGACATTACAGGGAGGAGGTATAAGAGAAGACTACAACTCCCAGCATGTCCAAACTGTTATTATGGGATATCAGAGGACATTACAGGAGGAGGTATATGAGGAGAGGACTACAACTCCCAGCATGTCCAGACTGTTATTATGTGATATCAGAGGACATAACAGGGAGGAGTATAAGAGGAGAGTACTACAACTCCCAGCATGTCCAGACTGTTATTATGGGATATAAGAGGACATTACAGTGAGGAGTATAAGAGGAGAGGACTACAACTCCCAGCATGTCCAAACTGTTATTATGTGATATCAGAGGACATTACAGGGTGGAGGTATAAGAGGAGAGGACTACAACTCCCAGCATGTGCAGACTGTTATTATGGGATATCAGAGGACATTACAGGGAGGAGGTATAAGAGGAGAGGACTACAACTCCCAGCATGTGCAGACTGTTATTATGTGTTATCAGAGGACATAACAGGGAGGAGTATAAGAGGAGAAAACTACAACTCCCAGCATGTCCAGGCTGTTATTATGGGATATCAGAGGACATTACAGGGAGGGGTATAAGAGGAGAGAACTACAACTCCCAGCATGTCCAGATTGTTATTATGGGATATCAGAGGACATTACAGGGAGGAGGTATAAGAGGAGAGGACTACAACTCCCAGCATGTGCAGACTGTTATTATGTGATATCAGAGGACATAACAGGGAGGAGGTATAATAGGAAAGAACTACAACTCCCAGCATGTCCAGACTGTTATTATGTGATATCAGAGGACATTACAGGGAGGAGGTATAAGAGAGAACTACAACTCCCAGCATGTCCAGATTGTTATTATGGGATATCAGAGGACATTACAGGGTGGAGGTATAAGAGGAGAGAACTACAACTCCCAGCATATCCAGGCTGTTATTATGTGATATCAGAGGACATTACAGGGTGGAGGTTTAAGAGGAGAGAACTACAACTCCCAGCATGTCCAGACTGTTATTATGTGATATCAGAGGACATTACAGGGTGGAGGTTTAAGAGGAGAGAACTACAACTCCCAGCATGTCCAGGCTGTTATTATGTGGTATCAGAGGACATTACAGGGTGGAGGTTTAAGAGGAGAGAACTACAACTCCCAGCATGTCCAGACTGTTATTATGGGATATCAGAGGACATTACAGGAGGATGTATAAGAGGAGAGAACTACAACTCCCAGCATGTCCAGACTGTTATTATGTGATATCAGAGGACATTACAGGGAGGAGCTATGAGGAGAGAACTACAACTCCCAGCATGTCCAGACTGTTATTATGGATATCAGAGGACATTACACGGAGGAGGAATAAGAGAGAACTACAACTCTCAGCATGTCCAGACTGTTATTATGGGATATCAGAGGACATTACACGAGGAGCAATAAGAGAGAACTATAACTTCCAGCATGGTAAGACTGTTACGTGATATCAGAGGACATTACAGGGAGTATAAGATGAGAGAACTACAACTCCCAGCATGTCCAGACTGTTATTATGGGACATCAGAAGACATTGCAGGGAAGAGGTATAAGTGGAAAGGACTACAACTCCCAGCATGTCCAGACTGTTATGTGATATCACGTTACGTGATCGTCATCACTTCTCCACACAGCACAGGAGCTCCGCCCCCTCACATAGACCCGCCCATCATGTCACTTGATCAACATCACAGGTTCTTCATCCCCCACGTCTCCCCACTCTTTAAGCTCCGCCCCTTCTGCATTGGTCACATGGTGTTGACGTCATCACAGCTCCTTTAGCCACAACCCAATATATTTCGCACTGCTTAGCTCCAAACACTCCTGCACTGGTCACATGATCCTCATTACCCCACATGTCACGTGATAATCATCACCACGTCTCTATACTTCTAAGCTCCGCCCCCTGACGCACGGGTCACGTGATCTTGATATCGTCACAGGTCAACCATCTACCATGTCTCATCTCCACTGATAAGCTCCGCCCCTCCTGCCCCCGGTCACTTTGTGTTGACGTCATCACAGGTCCTTCAGCTATTGCCGTGTATGAGGTAGAGAGCAGCGCTGGTCGGGTGTTCTCTCTGTTATCAGTCACTCGTGTATGAGTGTGTATACAGAGAGCTGTCAATCATTGAGTGACCCCGCCCTCTGGACTCAGCCGGGATTTAACCCCTCCAGTGCCGGCCTCTTTGGGGTAAGTTGTTATTTCTGGTCTTTGTAGTGCTCGGATGTTTAGTGGGACGAGTCGTGTTTTGTAATGACATAATATTAGGTTCACGACCTCCCAACTTTCAAGTAGCGGAAAAAGGGAAAACCGATTCGACGGCCGTACGCCACACCTCTAATCCAGCCCAATCTCCGTCCATACACACCCGATTCAGCCCACACATTATAATGCCCCCATACAGTATAATGTCCCCATACAGTATAATGCCCCCATACAGTATAATGCCCCCATACAGTATAATGCCTCCATACAGTATAATACCCCCATACAGTATAATACCCCCATACAGTATAATGTCCCCATACAGTATAATGTCCCCATACAGTATAATGCCCCCATACAGTATAATGCCCCCATACAGTATAATGCCCCCATACAGTATAATGTCCCCATACAGTATAATGTCCCCATACAGTATAATGTCCCATACAGTATAATGCCCCCATACAGTATAATGCCCCCATACAGTATAATGCCCCCATACCGTATAATGCCCCCATACCGTATAATGCCCCCATACAGTGTAATGCCCCCATACAGTATAATGCCCCCATACAGTATAATGTCCCCATACAGTATAATGCCCCTATACAGTATAATGCCTCATACAGTATAATGCCCCCCATACAGTATAATGCCCCATACAGTATAATGCCCCCATACAGTATAATGCCCCATACAGTATAATGTCCCCATACAGTATAATGTCCCCATACAGTATAATGTCACCATACAGTATAATGTCACCATACAGTATAATGTCCCCATACAGTATAATGTCCCCATACAGTATAATGCCCCCATACAGTATAATGTCCCCATACAGTATAATGCCCCCATACAGTATAATGCCCCCATACAGTATAATGCCACCATACAGTATAATGTCCCCATACAGTATAATGTCCCCCATATAGTATAACGGCCCCATACAGTATAATGCCCCATACAGTATAATGCCCCCCATACAGTATAATGCCCCATACAGTATAATGCCCCATACAGTATAATGTCCCCATACATTATAATGCCCCATGCAGTATAATGCCCCCATGCAGTATAATGCCCCCATACAGTATAATGCCTCCATACAGTATAATGTCCCCATACAGTATAATGCCCCCCATACAGTATAATGCCCCATACAGTATAATGCCCCATACAGTATAATGTCCCCATACATTATAATGCCCCATGCAGTATAATGCCCCCATGCAGTATAATACCCCCATACAGTATAATACCCCAATACAGTATATTGCCCCATACAGTATAATGCACCATACAGTATAATGTCCCCATACAGTATAATACCCCAATACAGTATATTGCCCCATACAGTATAATGCCCCCATACAGTATAATGCCCCCATACAGTATAATGTCCCCATACAGTATAATGCCCCAAACAGTATAATATCCCCATTCAGTATAATGCCCCCATACAGTATAATGCCCCCATACAGTATAATGCCCCCCCATACAGTATAATGTCCCCATACAGTATAATGCCTCACCATACAGTATAATGCCCCATACAGTATAATGTCCCATACAGTATAATGTCCCCATACATTATAATGCCCCATGCAGTATAATGCCACCATGCAGTATAATGCCCCCATACAGTATAATACCCCAATACAGTATATTGCCCCATACAGTATAATGTCCCCATACAGTATAATGCCCCAAACAGTATAATATCCCCATACAGTATAATGCCCCAAACAGTATAATATCCCCATACAGTATAATACCCCCATACAGTATAATACCCCAATACAGTATAATTCCCCCATACAGTATAATGCCCCCATACAGTATAATGTCCCCATACAGTATAATGCCCCAAACAGTATAATATCCCCATACAGTATAATGCCCCCATACAGTATAATGCCCCCATACAGTATAATGCCCCATACAGTATAATGGCCCCCATACAGTATAATGCTCCCATACAGTATAATGTCCCCCATACAGTATAATGCCCCCATACAGTATAATGCCCCCATACAGTATAATGCCCCCATACAGTATAATGCCACCATACAGTATAATGCCCCATACAGTATAATGCCACCATACAGTATAATGCCCCCATACAGTATAATGCCCTCATACAGTATAATGCCCCCATACAGTATAATGTCCCCATACAGTATAATGCCCCATACAGTATAATGCTCCATACAGTATAATGCCCCCATACAGTATAATGCCCCATACAGTATAATGCCCCCATACAGTATAATGCCCCATACAGTATAATGCCCCATACAGTATAATGCCCCCATACAGTATAATGCCCCCATACAGTATAATGCCCCCATACAGTATAATGCTCCCATACAGTATAATGCCCCCATACAGTATAATGCCCCATACAGTATAATGTCCCCATACAGTATAATGCCTCCATACAGTATAATGCCACCATACAGTATAATGCCCCATACAGTATAATGCCCCCATACAGTATAATGCCCCCATACAGTATAATGCCCCCATACAGTATAATGCCCCATACAGTATAATGCCCCCATACAGTATAATGCCCCATACAGTATAATGCCCCCATACAGTATAATGCCCCCATACTGTATAATGTCCCCATACAGTATAATGCCCCCATACAGTATAATGCCCCCATACAGTATAATGCCCCATACAGTATAATGCCCCCATACAGTATAATGCCCCATACAGTATAATGCCCCATACAGTATAATGCCCCATACAGTATAATGCCCCCATACAGTATATTGTCCCATACAGTATAATGCCCCCATACGGTATAATGTCCCCATACGGTATAATGCCCCCATACGGTATAATGCCCCCATACGGTATAATGTCCCATACGGTATAATGCCCCATACGGTATAATGTCCCCATACGGTATAATATCCCCATACTGTATAATGCCCCATACAGTATAATGCCCCCATACAGTATAATGTCCCATACAGTATAATGCCCCCATACAGTATAATGCCCCCATACAGTATAATGCCCCCATACAGTATAATGTCCTCATACAGTATGATGCCCCCATACAGTATAATGTCCCATACAGTATAATTCCCCCATACAGTATAATGTCCCCATACAGTATAATGCCCCCATACAGTATAATGCCCCCATACTGTATAATGTCCCCATACAGTATAATGCCCCCATACAGTATAATGCCCCCATACAGTATAATGCCCCATACAGTATAATGCCCCCATACAGTATAATGCCCCATACAGTATAATGCCCCATACAGTATAATGCCCCCATACAGTATATTGTCCCATACAGTATAATGCCCCCATACGGTATAATGTCCCCATACGGTATAATGCCCCCATACGGTATAATGCCCCCATACGGTATAATGTCCCATACGGTATAATGCCCCATACGGTATAATGTCCCCATACGGTATAATATCCCCATACTGTATAATGCCCCATACAGTATAATGCCCCCATACAGTATAATGTCCCATACAGTATAATGCCCCCATACAGTATAATGCCCCCATACATTATAATGCCCCCATACAGTATAATGTCCTCATACAGTATGATGCCCCCATACAGTATGATGTCCCATACAGTATAATTCCCCCATACAGTATAATGTCCCCATACAGTATAATGCCCCCATACAGTATAATGCCCCCATACTGTATAATGTCCCCATACAGTATAATGCCCCCATACAGTATAATGCCCCCATACAGTATAATGTCCCCATACAGTATAATGCCCCCATACAGTATAATGCCCCCATACAGTATAATGCCCCATACAGTATAATGTCCCCATACAGTATAATGTCCCCATACAGTATAATGCCCCCATACAGTATAATGTCCCCATACAGCATAATGCTCCCATACAGTATAATGCCCCCATACAGTATAATGCCCCCATACAGTATAATGCCCCCATACAGTATAATGTCCCCATACAGTATAATGCCCCCATACAGTATAATGCCCCCATACAGTATAATGTCCCCATACAGTATAATGTCCCCATACATTATAATGCCGCCATACAGTATAATGCCCCCATACAGTATAATGCCCCATACAGTATAATGCCCTCATACAGTATAATGTCCCCATACAGTATAATGCCCCATACAGTATAATGCCCTCATACAGTATAATGTCCCCATACAGTATAATGCCCCCATACAGTATAATGCCCCCATACAGTATAATGCCCCATACAGTATAATGCCCTCATACAGTATAATGTCCCCATACAGTATAATGCCCCATACAGTATAATGCCCTCATACAGTATAATGTCCCCATACAGTATAATGCCCCCATACAGTATAATGTCCCATACAGTATAATGCCCCCATACAGTATAATGCCCCTATACAGTATAATACCCCAATACAGTATATTGCCCCATACAGTATAATGCCCCCATACAGTATAATGCCCCCATACAGTATAATGTCCCCATACAGTATAATGCCCCAAACAGTATAATATCCCCATACAGTATAATGCCCCCATACAGTATAATGCCCCCATACAGTATAATGCCCCCCCATACAGTATAATGTCCCCATACAGTATAATGCCTCACCATACAGTATAATGCCCCATACAGTATAATGTCCCATACAGTATAATGTCCCCATACATTATAATGCCCCATGCAGTATAATGCCACCATGCAGTATAATGCCCCCATACAGTATAATACCCCAATACAGTATATTGCCCCATACAGTATAATGTCCCCATACAGTATAATGCCCCAAACAGTATAATATCCCCATACAGTATAATGCCCCAAACAGTATAATATCCCCATACAGTATAATACCCCCATACAGTATAATACCCCAATACAGTATAATTCCCCCATACAGTATAATGCCCCCATACAGTATAATGTCCCCATACAGTATAATGCCCCAAACAGTATAATATCCCCATACAGTATAATGCCCCCATACAGTATAATGCCCCCATACAGTATAATGCCCCATACAGTATAATGGCCCCCATACAGTATAATGCTCCCATACAGTATAATGTCCCCCATACAGTATAATGCCCCCATACAGTATAATGCCCCCATACAGTATAATGTCCCCATACAGTATAATGCCACCATACAGTATAATGCCCCATACAGTATAATGCCACCATACAGTATAATGCCCCCATACAGTATAATGCCCCCATACAGTATAATGCCCTCATACAGTATAATGCCCCCATACAGTATAATGTCCCCATACAGTATAATGCTCCATACAGTATAATGCCCCCATACAGTATAATGCCCCATACAGTATAATGCCCCCATACAGTATAATGCCCCATACAGTATAATGCCCCATACAGTATAATGCCCCATACAGTATAATGCCCCCATACAGTATAATGCCCCCATACAGTATAATGCTCCCATACAGTATAATGCCCCCATACAGTATAATGCCCCATACAGTATAATGTCCCCATACAGTATAATGCCTCCATACAGTATAATGCCACCATACAGTATAATGCCCCATACAGTATAATGTCCCCATACAGTATAATGCCCCCATACAGTATAATGCCCCCATACAGTATAATGCCCCATACAGTATAATGCCCCCATACAGTATAATGCCCCATACAGTATAATGCCCCATACAGTATAATGCCCCCATACAGTATATTGTCCCATACAGTATAATGCCCCCATACAGTATAATGTCCCCATACGGTATAATGCCCCCATACGGTATAATGCCCCCATACGGTATAATGTCCCATACGGTATAATGCCCCATACGGTATAATGTCCCCATACGGTATAATATCCCCATACTGTATAATGCCCCATACAGTATAATGCCCCCATACAGTATAATGTCCCATACAGTATAATGCCCCCATACAGTATAATGCCCCCATACAGTATAATGCCCCCATACAGTATAATGTCCTCATACAGTATGATGCCCCCATACAGTATAATGTCCCATACAGTATAATTCCCCCATACAGTATAATGTCCCCATACAGTATAATGCCCCCATACAGTATAATGCCCCCATACTGTATAATGTCCCCATACAGTATAATGCCCCCATACAGTATAATGCCCCCATACAGTATAATGCCCCATACAGTATAATGCCCCCATACAGTATAATGCCCCATACAGTATAATGCCCCATACAGTATAATGCCCCCATACAGTATATTGTCCCATACAGTATAATGCCCCCATACAGTATAATGTCCCCATACGGTATAATGCCCCCATACGGTATAATGCCCCCATACGGTATAATGTCCCATACGGTATAATGCCCCATACGGTATAATGTCCCCATACGGTATAATATCCCCATACTGTATAATGCCCCATACAGTATAATGCCCCCATACAGTATAATGTCCCATACAGTATAATGCCCCCATACAGTATAATGCCCCCATACAGTATAATGCCCCCATACAGTATAATGTCCTCATACAGTATGATGCCCCCATACAGTATAATGTCCCATACAGTATAATTCCCCCATACAGTATAATGCCCCCATACAGTATAATGCCCCCATACAGTATAATGCCCCCATACTGTATAATGTCCCCATACAGTATAATGCCCCCATACAGTATAATGTCCCCATACAGTATAATGCCCCCATACAGTATAATGCCCCCATACAGTATAATGCCCCATACAGTATAATGTCCCCATACAGTATAATGCCCCCATACAGTATAATGCCCCCATACAGTATAATGCTCCCATACAGTATAATGCTCCCATACAGTATAATGCCCCCATACAGTATAATGCCCCCATACAGTATAATGTCCCCATACAGTATAATGCCCCCATACAGTATAATGCCCCCATACAGTATAATGTCCCCATACAGTATAATGTCCCCATGCATTATAATGCCGCCATACAGTATAATGCCCCCATACAGTATAATGCCCCATACAGTATAATGCCCTCATACAGTATAATGTCCCCATACAGTATAATGCCCCATACAGTATAATGCCCTCATACAGTATAATGTCCCCATACAGTATAATGCCCCCATACAGTATAATGCCCCCATACAGTATAATGCCCCATACAGTATAATGCCCTCATACAGTATAATGTCCCCATACAGTATAATGCCCCATACAGTATAATGCCCTCATACAGTATAATGTCCCCGTACAGTATAATGCCCCCATACAGTATAATGTCCCATACAGTATAATGCCCCCATACAGTATAATGCCCCCATACAGTATAATGCCCCCATACAGTATAATGCCCCATACAGTATAATGCCCCATACAGTATAATGCCCCCATACAGTATAATGCCCCCATACAGTATAATGCCCCATACAGTATAATGCCCCCATACAGTATAATGCCCCCATACAGTATAATGCCCCATACAGTATAATGTCCCCATGCAGTATAATGCCCCATGCAGTATAATGCCCCCATACAGTATAATGCTCCATACAGTATAATGCCCCCATACAGTATAATGCCCCATACAGTATAATGCCTCCATACAGTATAATGTCCCCATACAGTATAATGCCCCATACAGTATAATGCCCCCATACATTATAATGCTCCATACAGTATAATGCCCCATACAGTATAATGCCCCCATACAGTATAATGACCCATACAGTATAATGCCCCATACAGTATAATGCCCCATACAGTATAAAGCCCCCATACAGTATAATGCCCCCATACAGTATAATGCCCCCATACAGTATAATGTCCCCATACAGTATAATGCCCCCATACAGTATAATGCCCCCATACAGTATAATGTCCCCATACAGTGTAATGCCCCCATACAGTATAATGCCCCCATACAGTATAATGCCCCATACAGTATAATGCCCCCATACAGTATAATGTCCCCATACAGTATAATGCCCCCATACAGTATAATGTCCCCATACAGTATAATGACCCATACAGTATAATGTCCCCATACAGTATAATGCCCCATACAGTATAATGCCCCCATACAGTATAATGCCCCATACAGTATAATGCCCCATACAGTATAATGCCCCCATACAGTATAATGCTCCATACAGTATAATGTCCCCATACAGTATAATTCCACCATACAGTATAATGTCCTATACAGTATAATGCCTCCATACAGTATAATGCTCCATACAGTATAATGCCCCACACATTATAATGCCCCCATACAGTATAATGCCCCCATACAGTATAATGTCCCCATACAGTATAATGCTCCCATACAGTATAATGCCCCCATACAGTATAAATCTCCATACAGTATAATGCCCCCATACAGTATAATGCCCCCATACAGTATATTGTCCCATACAGTATAATGCCCCCATACAGTATAATGTCCCCATACGGTATAATGCCCCCATACGGTATAATGCCCCCATACGGTATAATGTCCCATACGGTATAATGCCCCCATACGGTATAATGTCCTCATACGGTATAATATCCCCATACTGTATAATGCCCCATACAGTATAATGTCCCATACAGTATAATGCCCCCATACAGTATAATGCCCCCATACAGTATAATGCCCCCATACAGTATAATGTCCCATACAGTATAATGCCCCCATACAGTATAATGCCCCCATACAGTATAATGCCCCCATACAGTATAATGTCCCCATACTGTATAATGCCCCCATACAGTATAATGTCCCATACAGTATAATGCCCCCATACAGTATAATGCCCCCATACAGTATAATGTCCCCATACAGTATAATGCCCCCATACAGTATAATGTCCCATACAGTATAATGCCCCCATACAGTATAATGTCCCCATACAGTATAATGTCCCCATACAGTATAATACTTCATACAGTATAATGCCCCCATACAGTATAATGCCCCATACAGTATAATGCCCTCATACAGTATAATGTCCCCATACAGTATAATGCCCCCATACAGTATAATGTCCCATACAGTATAATGTCCCCATACAGTATAATGCCGCCATACAGTATAATGCCCCCATACAGTATAATGCCCCATACAGTATAATGCCCTCATACAGTATAATGTCCCCATACAGTATAATGCCCCATACAGTATAATGCCCTCATACAGTATAATGTCCCCATACAGTATAATGCCCCCATACAGTATAATGTCCCATACAGTATAATGCCCCCATACAGTATAATACCCCTATACAGTATAATGCCCCCATACAGTATAATGCCCCCATACAGTATAATGTCCCATACAGTATAATGCCCCCATACAGTATAATGCCCCCATACAGTATAATGCCCCCATACAGTATAATGTCCTCATACAGTATGATGCCCCCATACAGTATAATGTCCCATACAGTATAATTCCCCCATACAGTATAATGTCCCCATACAGTATAATGCCCCCATACAGTATAATGCCCCCATACTGTATAATGTCCCCATACAGTATAATGCCCCCATACAGTATAATGCCCCCATACAGTATAATGTCCCCATACAGTATAATGCCCCCATACAGTATAATGCCCCCATACAGTATAATGCCCCATACAGTATAATGTCCCCATACAGTATAATGCCCCCATACAGTATAATGCCCCCATACAGTATAATGCCCCCATACAGTATAATGCTCCCATACAGTATAATGCTCCCATACAGTATAATGCCCCCATACAGTATAATGCCCCCATACAGTATAATGTCCCCATACAGTATAATGCCCCCATACAGTATAATGCCCCCATACAGTATAATGTCCCCATACAGTATAATGTCCCCATACATTATAATGCCGCCATACAGTATAATGCCCCCATACAGTATAATGCCCCATACAGTATAATGCCCTCATACAGTATAATGTCCCCATACAGTATAATGCCCCATACAGTATAATGCCCTCATACAGTATAATGTCCCCATACAGTATAATGCCCCCATACAGTATAATGCCCCCATACAGTATAATGCCCCATACAGTATAATGCCCTCATACAGTATAATGTCCCCATACAGTATAATGCCCCATACAGTATAATGCCCTCATACAGTATAATGTCCCCGTACAGTATAATGCCCCCATACAGTATAATGTCCCATACAGTATAATGCCCCCATACAGTATAATGCCCCTATACAGTATAATGCCCCCATACAGTATAATGCCCCATACAGTATAATGCCCCATACAGTATAATGCCCCCATACAGTATAATGCCCCATACAGTATAATGCCCCCATACAGTATAATGCCCCATACAGTATAATGCCCCCATACAGTATAATGCCCCCATACAGTATAATGCCCCATACAGTATAATGTCCCCATGCAGTATAATGCCCCATGCAGTATAATGCCCCCATACAGTATAATGCTCCATACAGTATAATGCCCCCATACAGTATAATGCCCCATACAGTATAATGCCTCCATACAGTATAATGTCCCCATACAGTATAATGCCCCATACAGTATAATGCCCCCATACATTATAATGCTCCATACAGTATAATGCCCCATACAGTATAATGCCCCCATACAGTATAATGACCCATACAGTATAATGACCCATACAGTATAATGCCCCATACAGTATAAAGCCCCCATACAGTATAATGCCCCCATACAGTATAATGCCCCCATACAGTATAATGTCCCCATACAGTATAATGCCCCCATACAGTATAATGCCCCCATACAGTATAATGTCCCCATACAGTGTAATGCCCCCATACAGTATAATGCCCCCATACAGTATAATGCCCCATACAGTATAATGCCCCCATACAGTATAATGTCCCCATACAGTATAATGCCCCCATACAGTATAATGTCCCCATACAGTATAATGACCCATACAGTATAATGTCCCCATACAGTATAATGCCCCATACAGTATAATGCCCCCATACAGTATAATGCCCCATACAGTATAATGCCCCATACAGTATAATGCCCCCATACAGTATAATGCTCCATACAGTATAATGTCCCCATACAGTATAATGCCACCATACAGTATAATGTCCTATACAGTATAATGCCTCCATACAGTATAATGCTCCATACAGTATAATGCCCCACACATTATAATGCCCCCATACAGTATAATGCCCCCATACAGTATAATGTCCCCATACAGTATAATGCTCCCATACAGTATAATGCCCCCATACAGTATAAATCTCCATACAGTATAATGCCCCCATACAGTATAATGCCCCCATACAGTATATTGTCCCATACAGTATAATGCCCCCATACAGTATAATGTCCCCATACGGTATAATGCCCCCATACGGTATAATGCCCCCATACGGTATAATGTCCCATACGGTATAATGCCCCCATACGGTATAATGTCCTCATACGGTATAATATCCCCATACTGTATAATGCCCCATACAGTATAATGTCCCATACAGTATAATGCCCCCATACAGTATAATGCCCCCATACAGTATAATGCCCCCATACAGTATAATGTCCCATACAGTATAATGCCCCCATACAGTATAATGCCCCCATACAGTATAATGCCCCCATACAGTATAATGCCCCCATACAGTATAATGTCCCCATACTGTATAATGCCCCCATACAGTATAATGTCCCATACAGTATAATGCCCCCATACAGTATAATGCCCCCATACAGTATAATGTCCCCATACAATATAATGCCCCCATACAGTATAATGTCCCATACAGTATAATGCCCCCATACAGTATAATGTCCCCATACAGTATAATGCCCCCATACAGTATAATGTCCCCATACAGTATAATGTCCCCATACAGTATAATACTTCATACAGTATAATGCCCCCATACAGTATAATGCCCCATACAGTATAATGCCCTCATACAGTATAATGTCCCCATACAGTATAATGCCCCCATACAGTATAATGTCCCATACAGTATAATGTCCCCATACAGTATAATGCCGCCATACAGTATAATGCCCCCATACAGTATAATGCCCCATACAGTATAATGCCCTCATACAGTATAATGTCCCCATACAGTATAATGCCCCATACAGTATAATGCCCTCATACAGTATAATGTCCCCATACAGTATAATGCCCCCATACAGTATAATGTCCCATACAGTATAATGCCCCCATACAGTATAATACCCCTATACAGTATAATGCCCCCATACAGTATAATGCCCCATACAGTATAATGCCCCTATACAGTATAATGCCCCCATACAGTATAATGCCCCATACAGTATAATGCCCCCATACAGTATAATGCCCCATACAGTATAATGCCCCATACAGTATAATGCTCCCATACAGTATAATGCCCCCATACAGTATAATGCCCCATACAGTATAATGTCCCCATGCAGTATAATGCCCCATGCAGTATAATGCCCCCATACAGTATAATGCTCCATACAGTATAATGCCCCCATACAGTATAATGCCCCATACAGTATAATGCCCCCATACAGTATAATGTCCCCATACAGTATAATGCCCCATACAGTATAATGCCCCCATACATTATAATGCTCCATACAGTATAATGCCCCCATACAGTATAATGCCCCCATACAGTATAATGACCCATACAGTATAATGCCCCATACAGTATAATGCCCCATACAGTATAAAGCCCCCATACAGTATAATGCCCCCATACAGTATAATGCCCCCATACAGTATAATGTCCCCATACAGTATAATGCCCCCATACAGTATAATGTCCCCATACAGTGTAATGCCCCCATACAGTATAATGCCCCCATACAGTATAATGCCCCATACAGTATAATGCCCCCATACAGTATAATGTCCCCATACAGTATAATGCCCCCATACAGTATAATGTCCCCATACAGTATAATGACCCATACAGTATAATGTCCCCATACAGTATAATGCCCCATACAGTATAATGCCCCCATACAGTATAATGCCCCATACAGTATAATGCCCCATACAGTATAATGCCCCCATACAGTATAATGCTCCATACAGTATAATGTCCCCATACAGTATAATGCCACCATACAGTATAATGTCCTATACAGTATAATGCCCCCATACAGTATAATGCTCCATACAGTATAATGCCTCACACATTATAATGCCCCCATACAGTATAATGTCCCCATACAGTATAATGCCCCCATACAGTATAATGCTCCCATACAGTATAATGCCCCCATACAGTATAAATCTCCATACAGTATAATGCCCCCATACAGTATAATGCCCCCATACAGTATAATGCCCCCATACAGTATATTGTCCCATACAGTATAATGCCCCCATACAGTATAATGTCCCCATACGGTATAATGCCCCCATACGGTATAATGCCCCCATACGGTATAATGTCCCATACGGTATAATGCCCCATACGGTATAATGCCCCCATACGGTATAATGTCCTCATACGGTATAATATCCCCATACTGTATAATGCCCCATACAGTATAATGCCCCCATACAGTATAATGTCTCATACAGTATAATGCCCCCATACAGTATAATGCCCCCATACAGTATAATGTCCTCATACAGTATGATGCCCCCATACAGTATAATGTCCCATACAGTATAATTCCCCCATACAGTATAATGTCCCCATACAGTATAATGCCCCCATACAGTATAATGCCCCCATACTGTATAATGTCCCCATACAGTATAATGCCCCCATACAGTATAATGCCCCCATACAGTATAATGTCCCCATACAGTATAATGCCCCCATACAGTATAATGCCCCCATACAGTATAATGCCCCCATACAGTATAATGCCCCCATACAGTATAATGTCCCATACAGTATAATGCCCCCATACAGTATAATGCCCCCATACAGTATAATGCCCCCATACAGTATAATGTCCCCATACTGTATAATGCCCCCATACAGTATAATGTCCCATACAGTATAATGCCCCCATACAGTATAATGCCCCCATACAGTATAATGTCCCCATACAGTATAATGCCCCCATACAGTATAATGTCCCATACAGTATAATGCCCCCATACAGTATAATGTCCCCATACAGTATAATGCCCCCATACAGTATAATGTCCCCATACAGTATAATGTCCCCATACAGTATAATACTTCATACAGTATAATGCCCCCATACAGTATAATGCCCCATACAGTATAATGCCCTCATACAGTATAATGTCCCCATACAGTATAATGCCCCCATACAGTATAATGTCCCATACAGTATAATGCCCCCATACAGTATAATGCCCCTATACAGTATAATGCCCCCATACAGTATAATGCCCCATACAGTATAATGCCCCTATACAGTATAATGCCCCCATACAGTATAATGCCCCATACAGTATAATGCCCCCATACAGTATAATGCCCCCATACAGTATAATGCCCCCATACAGTATAATGCCCCCATACAGTATAATGCCCCATACAGTATAATGTCCCCATGCAGTATAATGCCCCATGCAGTATAATGCCCCCATACAGTATAATGCTCCATAGAGTATAATGCCCCCATACAGTATAATTCCCCATACAGTATAATGCCTCCATACAGTATAATGTCCCCATACAGTATAATGCCCCATACAGTATAATGCCCCCATACAGTATAATGCTCCATACAGTATAATGCCCCCATACAGTATAATGCCCCCATACAGTATAATGCCCCATACAGTATAATGCCTCCATACAGTATAATGCCCCATACAGTATAATGTCCCCATACAGTATAATGCTCCATACAGTATAATGCTCCATACAGTATAATGCCCCATACAGTATAAAGCCCCCATACAGTATAATGCCCCCATACAGTATAATGCCCCCATACAGTATAATGTCCCCATACAGTATAATGCCCCCATACAGTATAATGCCCCCATACAGTATAATGTCCCCATACAGTATAATGCCCCATACAGTATAATGCCCCCATACAGTATAATGTCCCCATACAGTATAATGTCCCCATACAGTATAATGTCCCCATACAGTATAATGACCCATACAGTATAATGTCCCCATACAGTATAATGCCCCATACAGTATAATGCCCCCATACAGTATAATGCCCCCATACAGTATAATGCCCCATACAGTATAATGCCCCATACAGTATAATGCCCCCATACAGTATAATGCTCCATACAGTATAATGTCCCCATACAGTATAATGCCACCATACAGTATAATGTCCTATACAGTATAATGCCCCCATACAGTATAATGCTCCATACAGTATAATGCCCCACACATTATAATGCCCCCATACAGTATAATGTCCCCATACAGTATAATGCCCCCATACAGTATAATGTCCCCATACAGTATAATGCTCCCATACAGTATAATGCCCCCATACAGTATAAATCTCCATACAGTATAATGCCCCCATACAGTATAATGCCCCCATACAGTATAATGCCCCCATACAGTATATTGTCCCATACAGTATAATGCCCCCATACAGTATAATGTCCCCATACGGTATAATGCCCCCATACGGTATAATGCCCCCATACGGTATAATGTCCCATACGGTATAATGCCCCATACGGTATAATGCCCCCATACGGTATAATGCCCCCATACGGTATGATGTCCCCATACGGTATAATGCCCCATACGGTATAATGCCCCCATACGGTATAATGTCCCCATACGGTATAATATCCCCATACAGTATAATGCCCCATACAGTATAATGCCCCCATACAGTATAATGTCCCATACAGTATAATGTCCCCATACAGTATAATGCCCCCATACAGTATAATGCCCCCATACAGTATAATGCCCCATACAGTATAATGCCCCCATACAGTATAATGTCCCATACAGTATAATGTCCCCATACAGTATAATGCCCCCATACAGTATAATGCCCCCATACAGTATAATGCCCCCATACAGTATAATGTCCCCATACAGTATAATGCCCCCATACAGTATAATGTCCCATACAGTATAATGCCCCCATACAGTATAATGTCCCCATACAGTATAATGCCCCCATACAGTATAATGTCCCCATACAGTATAATGCCCCCATACAGTATAATGCCCCCATACAGTATAATGCCCCCATACAGTATAATGCTCCTATACAGTATAATGTCCCCATACAGTATAATGTCCCCATACAGTATAATGTCCCCATACAGTATAATGCCCCCATACAGTATAATGTCCCCATACAGTATAATGCCCCCATACAGTATAATGTCCCCATACAGTATAATGCCCCCATACAGTATAATGCCCACATACAGTATAATGCCCCCATACAGTATAATGCCCCCATACAGTATAATGTCCCATACAGTATAATGCCCCCATACAGTATAATGTCCCCATACAGTATAATGCCCCCATACAGTATAATGCCCCCATACAGTATAATGCCCCCATACAGTATAATGCCCCATACAGTATAATGTCCCCATACAGTATAATGCCCCATACAGTATAATGCCCCATACAGTATAATGTCCCCCATACAGTATAATGTCCCCATACAGGATAATGTCCCCATACAGTATAATGTCCTATACAGTATAATGCCCCTATACAGTATAATGCCTCCATACAGTATAATGCCTCCATACAGTATAATGCCCCATACAGTATAATGCCCCCATAAAGTATAATGTCCCCATACAGTATAATGTCCCATACAGTATAATGTCCCCATACAGTATAATGCCCCCATACAGTATAATGCCCCCATACAGTATAATGCCCCCATACAGTATAATGTCCCCATACAGTATAATGCCCCCATACAGTATAATGTCCCATACAGTATAATGCCCCCATACAGTATAATGTCCCCATACAGTATAATGTCCCCATACAGTATAATGTCCCCATACAGTATAATACCCCCATACAGTATAATGTCCCATACAGTATATTGCCCCATACAGTATAATATCCCCATACAGTATAATGCCCCCATACAGTATAATGCCCCATACAGTATAATGTCCCCATACAGTATAATGCCCCTATACAGTATAATGCCCCATACAGTATAATGCCCCATACAGTATAATGTCCCCCATACAGTATAATGTCCCCATACAGGATAATGTCCCCATACAGTATAATGTCCTATACAGTATAATGCCCCTATACAGTATAATGCCTCCATACAGTATAATGCCTCCATACAGTATAATGCCCCATACAGTATAATGCCCCCATAAAGTATAATGTCCCCATACAGTATAATGTCCCATACAGTATAATGTCCCCATACAGTATAATGCCCCCATACAGTATAATGCCCCATACAGTATAATGTCCCCATACAGGATAATGTCCCCATACAGTATAATGTCCTATACAGTATAATGCCCCCATACAGTATAATGTCCCCATACAGTATAATGCCTCCATACAGTATAATGCCCCATACAGTATAATGCCACCATAGAGGATAATGCCCCCATACAGTATAATGGCAGCATACAGTATAATGTCCCCATACAGTATAATGCTCCTTTACAGTATAATGTCCCCATACATTATAATGCCTCCATACAGTATAATGCCCCATACAGTATAATCCCCCATACAGTATAATGCCCCCATACAGTATAATGTCCCATACAGTATAATGCCCCCATACAGTATAATGCCCCCATACAGTATAATGCTCCCATACAGTATAATGCCCCCATACAGTATAAATCTCCATACAGTATAATGCCCCCATACAGTATAATGCCCCCATACAGTATATTGTCCCATACAGTATAATGCCCCCATACAGTATAATGTCCCCGTACGGTATAATGCCCCCATACGGTATAATGCCCCCATACGGTATAATGTCCCATACGGTATAATGCCCCATACGGTATAATGCCCCCATACGGTATAATGCCCCCATACGGTATGATGTCCCCATACGGTATAATGCCCCATACGGTATAATGCCCCCATACGGTATAATGTCCCCATACAGTATAATATCCCCATACAGTATAATGCCCCATACAGTATAATGCCCCCATACAGTATAATGTCCCATACAGTATAATGCCCCCATACAGTATAATGCCCCCATACAGTATAATGCCCCCATACAGTATAATGTCCTCATACAGTATAATGCCCCCATACAGTATAATGTCCCATACAGTATAATGTCCCCATACAGTATAATGTCCCCATACAGTATAATGCCCCCATACTGTATAATGTCCCCATACAGTATAATGCCCCCATACAGTATAATGCCCCCATACAGTATAATGCCCCCATACAGTATAATGTCCCATACAGTATAATGCCCCCATACAGTATAATGCCCCCATACAGTATAATGTCCCCATACAGTATAATGCCCCCATACAGTATAATGTCCCATACAGTATAATGCCCCCATACAGTATAATGTCCCCATACAGTATAATGCCCCCATACAGTATAATGTCCCATACAGTATAATGCCCCCATACAGTATAATGTCCCCATACAGTATAATGCCCCCATACAGTATAATGCCCCATACAGTATAATGCCCCCATACAGTATAATGCCCCCATACATTATAATGCCACCATACAGTATAATGCTCCTATACAGTATAATGTCCCCATACAGTATAATGTCCCCATACAGTATAATGTCCCCATACAGTATAATGTCCCCATACAGTATAATGCCCCCATACAGTATAATGTCCCCATACAGTATAATGCCCCCATACAGTATAATGTCCCCATACAGTATAATGCCCCCATACAGTATAATGCCCCATACAGTATAATGCCCCCATACAGTATAATGTCCCATACAGTATAATGCCCCCATACAGTATAATGTCCCCATACAGTATAATGCCCCCATACAGTATAATGCCCCCATACAGTATAATGCCCCCATACAGTATAATGTCCCATACAGTATAATGCCCCATACAGTATAATATCCCCATACAGTATAATGCCCCCATACAGTATAATGCCCCATACAGTATAATGTCCCCATACAGTATAATGCCCCTGTACAGTATAATGCCCCATACAGTATAATGCCCCATACAGTATAATGCCCCATACAGTATAATGTCCCCCATACAGTATAATGTCCCCATACAGGATAATGTCCCCATACAGTATAATGTCCTATACAGTATAATGCCCCTATACAGTATAATGCCTCCATACAGTATAATGCCTCCATACAGTATAATGCCCCATACAGTATAATGCCCCCATAAAGTATAATGTCCCCATACAGTATAATGTCCCATACAGTATAATGTCCCCATACAGTATAATGCCCCCATACAGTATAATGCCCCCATACAGTATAATGTCCCCATACAGTATAATGCCCCCATACAGTATAATGTCCCATACAGTATAATGCCCCCATACAGTATAATGTCCCCATACAGTATAATGTCCCCATACAGTATAATACCCCCATACAGTATAATGCCCCCATACAGTATAATGCCCCATACAGTATAATGCCCCTATACAGTATAATGCCCCCATACAGTATAATGCCCCATACAGTATAATGCCCCCATACAGTATAATGCCCCCATACAGTATAATGCCCCATACAGTATAATGCCCCCATACAGTATAATGCCCCCATACAGTATAATGCCCCATACAGTATAATGTCCCCATGCAGTATAATGCCCCATGCAGTATAATGCCCCCATACAGTATAATTCTCCATACAGTATAATGCCCCCATACAGTATAATGCCCCCATACAGTATAATGTCCCCATACAGTATAATGCCCCCATACAGTATAATGCCCCCATACAGTATAATGTCCCCATACAGTATAATGCCCCACACAGTATAATGCCCCACACAGTATAATGCCCCATACAGTATAATGTCCCCATACAGTATAATGCCCCCATACAGTATAATGCCCCCATACAGTATAATGTCCCCATACAGTATAATGTCCCCATACAGTATAATGCCACCATACAGTATAATGCCCCCATACAGTATAATGCCCCATACAGTATAATGCTCCCATACAGTATAATGCCCCCATACAGTATAATACCCCCATACAGTATAATGTCCCCTCACAGAGGTGCGCCCTCCCAAACACTTAGGTGAGAAGAGATCACACTGCATGTTCTCTATATATATAAATACACCTAAGCTGCTGAAGAACCTCACAGTTCATATCAAACACTGACTGCATAGTGTGCACCACGTCTTGTGAGATGTCAGCAATGTGTCCCCAATATCCACCATGTGTCAGGTTGTCAGGAGTCAGGTCTTCATTGTCTGGGGGGGAATGTCTTCATTTTACTCTTCTCACCTGAGATATATGCCATAAATGTCTGATATATGGGGGTCCCACCTCTATATGGAGAACTGGGGTCCCCCGACCCGCCAGGTGAGGTGATGACTACATCCAGGTGGAGAATGAATGGAGAGGTGACCACACATGTGCACGACTCTCTCCATTCACTTGTATAGGAGTTCCAGAAACAGCCGAGCACGGCCAGAGGTGGAGCCGCATCTATCAGACATTTCTGGAATATCCTGGGGAGAAATGTCCGTGTTGGGAATACCCCTTTATTCCATGTGGTGACGGCTCTGAGAAGATGTTTCTCTCAATGATCAATAAGTGAGGTTCTGTATGTCACACATGATGTTATCCCCTGTATGATTTCCATCTTCTCCTTTCTTCATAAAGACGTCTGCAGTACTAGATCCTCCAGATCCTCCAGTTTTCTCATCTTCTCCTCCACAACGTTCCTTCTCCTGAATGACCCACCAAGGATGGAGAAGGACAGGAATGAGATGAGCAGAAGAATATTAGACTTCACCTTGGAGATCATCTACCTGTTGAGCGGAGAGGTAAACTTTTCTACATTATAGAACAAGTCCCACATAGGGAAGGGACAATACATAATAGGAAGAATCCAATGTCCTGTATAACAGCGTCCAGACCTTCCAAGTGATGCCAAGAAGCCACCAGCAGAAAAGCTGAAGATCAGCCACCAATATAGTCTGTTATGTGTCATGTCACCAGTGCAGCAATAGTAATATTGTAGAGCAATGAGAATGACCAGGAACCAGAAGGATCAGGATGACCTCTATATAGAAACATAGAAGATGACGGCAGGAGGAGAGCACATGGTCCATCTAGTCCCCCAATATTATTTCCTTTTTAGTTTTGGCCTCGTTCTATTTTCTCAATGTCTTTTTGTGGGTGAGGTCTCCAGTATTACAGATGTGGGGTCACTAGAGCTCTATACAGCGGGGTCACAATCTCCCTCTCTACTGAGGGGGGAATACTGTGTTCAGTTCTCTAAGTGTCTCTCTCAATACACAGGAGTACACAATAGTGAAGAAGACATCGGGTGACTGTACGACTCCCATCATCCATGAGTCAGGAAGATGGAGCAGTAGTCAGAGCCCCATCACAGAGCCTCCCCCTCACTCCCGGATACATGAGAAGAAGATCTTAGACCTGATCTACAAGATGACTGAGCTGCTGACTGGAGAGGTGACGCTGCTGGGAATGCTGGGAAATTCTCCAGTAACAGCACTGGAGGTGTCTGGGTGATGACTGTATCATTGTGTGTGTCAGGTTCCTATAAGGTGTCAGGATGTCACTGTCTATTTCTCCATGGAGGAGTGGGAGTATCTAGAAGGACACAAGGATCTGTACGAGGAGGTCATGATGGAGGACTACCGGCAGCGCACATCACAAGGTAGGAAGATATAGATATTATATTTTGTTTGTTTATTTTTTGAAGTGTTAATTTCGTCATGTGCAGTATATACAGACATGGGATTCCTGATCTCTGATCACACGTTCCTTGCTTTGCTGCAGTGCTGCACTAGGTTATGTTCACACGCAGAAGTTTCCATATATCTGAATATGGTTATTTCTGCAGCAGGTACATGAATTTGTAGTAACCACATTCAGATGAGTTGGACAATCACAGAAATTTCTGCCACCATTTCTCCATTTGGGGATAATACAAGGTCTGGAAGATCTCAGTTATGAAGAAATGCCATCAAAACTAAATGTATTTCCCCTAGCGAAGAGAAGGCTCAGGGGGAGGGGATATCTATATATCAATATGGAAATGTCCTTATAAAACAATGTAATAAATTATTTTTTTCATGGACCCAGCGGAGAACACGGGGTCACTGCTTACAATTAAAGGAAGTGCAATTTCATCACAAAGTCCTAAAGCCGCACATCACTGTCCGAACCGTAAAGTCATGGAACCTGCTCCCAAGGGATTTGGTAATGGTAAAGTGTGGAGAGATATAAGAAAGGGTTAAAGATCTTCCTTGTAAGACACAATACACAGGGTTACTGGTAGTAATGAGGAATGTGGATCCAGGGATCTGTCCAATTGTAAGTAAAACAGGTTGAACAATGTGTGTGTGGAGATAAATGTCTTTATTTATTTTACACTCCGTTACATTTTATGTTAAACATTTTATTGGAATGGAGTTTCAGGGGATTGAACTCAAGAACAAGAGGATTCCAGCAGCAGGACGCTAGAAATGTAGAAGACCTGGTCAGGGTGGTCATGGACTGTTAAACGTTACTGTTACTGTGCAGGGAGAAGCTGCTGCTCTTTACAAGCCGTTCTCCCTGCAGTAACACTACTGTCCGAGCTGTGCTCAGTACTTTTCCCCCTGCATAAGCACAGCTCCGGACAAGCAGTGAGAGGGTTAAAGAGCGACTCCCATTGTATACATATTAATTATGTAACCGCCCGCAGTTTTGTCAGGTGATATGAGCTGATTGACGGATCTTTCAGCAGCAGGACCCATGGCGCACGCTCTGGACCAGCTTCCTTTTTGAAAAGATTTGTCCAGTTCGAACAATCCATTTAGTGTGGATGTGTCCGGTCTCTTACGTTCCCCTATCAGAGGACAGCATAGGATCGGGGGGTAGACGCTGAGATCTGGGATATAACGTTTTCTATGACATCATTTAGTATTTTCATGTAAAGAACGGTATAAATACTGCCAGGTCTCCTAGAGAAAGGCTGTGAGTCCTGCTTCCCCCGCCCACACAGAATGATTTTTCTTTGTCATCCTGCTCATAAAATCCGAGAGTTTGTCAGACGTTCCTGATGGAGTCGATGCCTGAGCTCTAAACTCACATTCCTTACTTTACCTCCTGTCTGTGCTGAACATGTAAGGAGCGATGCTGGAAGGGGTAAATATCAGTCCCCTGTCATTTGCGGTATGAGCTTCCAACCTTGTGTAAGGAGACCAGACGCCCTTAAGATTCTGTTCTGATTTAACTGTATTCTGTTAGTAATTGTCTGTGTCTTTAAGATCGCCATGACTACTGATCTAGTTTCTGGGCGGTTCTGTTTACTTCCTGAGCCTATCCCACTTCTCTGTCTTCTTCCTGTCAGGTGTAGGGTGGGGTACTTATACCTGGCCTCCTCCCACTTTCTTTGCTTGTGAATTTTCTCCTTTCTTAGGTGTTGTGATCACTTACCCTCTTCCCCAGACTTCTGGACTTCTTGGAAACTGACCTCGTCTTGTCTCTAGTTAACCCCTTGTTTACCGGTTTTTATTATCTGCTCCAGGCTGGTTTTGACCTCTTCTGCACCTGATTTCCACTAGCTCTGTTTTGGACTATCTGTTTAACCTCTGGCTGTCTGGTTACATGTTCAGGTGTAGCCTGCATTGCACCCCTTATCCAACACTGAACTCTGTTAAAACAACCTGGGTTCTGTCAATCAAAAACCATCCCGCCTTGCGGTGGGCTCTGGCGAATACCTCAGGCTAGCCTTAGAGCCTGTCAATCAGAGTTGTGACGGATTTGGGGTTGCGGTTTTATTTGCACGCTCTCTCCCGACAGTCTCCAGCAGACTTTTGGGAATTGCGCAACCAGTGATTCCATAGCATATTCGGTACGTGCAGCTGATTTTATACCATAATTAATAACATAGAAATACATTGATATCGAAACAGTAGAGGTTCACACGTTTTAAGAAACCTTGATCAACCAATAATAACTAATGGAACCTGTCAGTAGGTTTGGAGCCACTAAACCACCAGCACACAGTTATACATCCGGGTCTAGTGTTCAGTACCTGCCATAAACAGACGTTAGGGAATAGTTAGTAAAGTAAATTACAACTTACCGAAAGGAGCTCGGGAGCGACATCAGGCGCATATGAAACAGAGGACAGTTCAATGCGCATGCACAGTAAAGTGAGGTGTAGTGTCCTCGGCTTCATATGTACATGCACCCGATGCTGCTGGACTTCTTCCGGTAAGTTGTAATTAACTTTACTAACCATTCCCTAAATGTCCTTTTTTTGAAGTAGGCAGGTTTAGAACGCTAAATTCCGGCTTCATGACGGCATACTGGTGGTTTAGTGGCTTTAAACCTACTAACCGGTTCCTTTTTAAAGGCTATGTACACCTTTTTGAATTAAAAAAAATTGTTATTGTTAATTTTCTTTCTCAATGCAAAATTAAGCAACTTTTTTAAATCTACTTCATTAAAACTTTCTGCCATTTGGCTGCTGTAGAGTTTGTTTAACCCCTGTAGACAGTTGGTCTACTGCAGATTCTAACTCAAATCCGTCAGTGCACTGCTCCTAGTGGCTGACTCAACTGCTCTTCCCCCTCCATTCTCTCAGTGTTAGAGATGGCAGCGGAGGGTTGTAAAGACAAGATCACACAAGCTGTTAGTATCGTAGTGAAGATAAGGAGGAGAGCTCACTTGCTATCAAGGTGCTTTCTCTATACTCGGACCTGCTATGTAGAACCCCGCCCCCCCCCCACGCGGCTATCTCTAACCCTAAAAAAGAAAGGAGGAGGGAGAGCGGTTGAGTCAGCCGCCAGCAGCAGTGGAGTGCGGATTTGAGTTAAAATTTGTAGGAGACCAGCTGTCTACAGCAGTTACACAGACTTTACAGCAGCCAAGTGGTAGGACCTTTTTAATGAAGATTATTTAGAATGTTGCTTAATTTTACATTTGGGAACCAAATAAACAAACAATAAAAATAATTAGGTTGAAAGGTGTACATAGCCTGTAAGTGACAGGGTAGCTTCCTTCTCTCTGTTATCTCACACCGAATAACCACCTCTGTAAATTGAAAACTGAAAGCATGCATGCATGGAAAAAGTATATCACAAGTACACCACTACAAATGTTGGTAGACATCTTTCCCTCAGTGAAGTAGGAAGTGAACTGAAACTTTATTTGAACAAAGAAACACAAAGAAATCTTCTCTGTAGGAAGGTGGGACGTGCTAAAGCCCCATTGGCTCTATTCAGCTGTAAGTTCTTCTGTACACTCTTCTTGCATTCCAGGGGCGGTGTCTCCATAGGCGTGCCCCTGATACAGTCTCCATTTTATTAGATTCCAGTTCGTTGTGTAATATACTGATATATACATACATATATGTGAGGATAATATTTTTGCAAACAATATACATGGTAATGATCCCTGACAGTCCCCCCTAAAAATATTATTACACTATCCCTAAGTCTTGCCTGTCAACCTACTACTGACCACTCGAACCAGGCGGGTAGGGGTTTTGATTTCTTCACCAGCTTGAGACGAGCTACTCCTGATGAGTAACCCCCCTTTGTACCTGGACTTCCAAGGTTTCGGAGTCGTCCTAACTTTCCCTATTCTCCTCAGGATACAGGATGGTTGTCTTGGTATAATCTACAAACCGCTGCTGGTTGTAATTTATATAATTAATCCAGTCTACATTTTATTAATGATAATAATTGTCGCACTGTCACTTACTGTCCTAATGGGACTTCTACCCCTGCAGATATAACAGGTCATGGGCAGCATCTTCCCCAAACTTAAAGACCCCCGGGTAACATAATCTCCGGGCTCTCATTGCTGCCATGTACTTCTTACATATGAGTGACAACAACCAGTGACCTCCACATAAACCTTCTCAGATCGTAATTTGCAGCGCCACGGCATATTTACACACATTATAATTATAAACCTCAGACAATATAAACAATAGAGCCTCAACTAATAATATAATCACCAATCTCATGCTATCACCCTCAGGTTTTGGGTCCCATCAGTTCATTGCCAGTCCTGTACATCATCGTCCTCTTCTTCTTCTGGCTTCTGCTCTTCTGTGGAGTCGGACTGTACGGTGGTGTCCAGTGGGGGATTTATTGCTATCCTCCACCTGGTCACTTACTTATTAAAACACTTGATACTGCTGACGGATTCACTCAGGTCTTTACTTTGATCTTTGCTGACGTCATCAGGACTTGGTTTGGTCCTTCTCGTCTATCAGACACCGTCTCTCTTAGTGTACATAGCACCTCATGATGTGAGCCTGGGGTGAGTTCCCACGTAGACGGATTAGTGGAGTTTTATTGTGACTACCACAAACCCTCCGTATCTGTCCTCTTCCTCTGGTAAGAAGGAAATATACACAGATTCCACATGTTTATCTGACAAATGTCGCAAACCAATTTTTCTTACTCTAATTTGTATTGCATGGGAAGGCCTCTCAAGGTCTGTTCTCTTTGTGGGAGGCGGGTATGATAAGGTTGGCACCGGTCTGCCAGGACTGTTCTGTAGGCAAATCAAACAGCTCTAACAGAATTTAGCAGCAACAGCTGTAAAGCCTGGTACATACCAATTAGATCTTACCACATCGATCCTTGCAGTCTTGGGGCATATGTGAGGTCACGCCATCAATACAAGGGCCATCAAGAGTGCCTTGGGTGTTACCGGTTCACCTTCCCTTATCCGTCCACATTCTGTTAGAATCTGGTTCTCACGCCTTCCGCTCCCAGTTGGACTCTTCCTGTGGAGAACAAGCTTTTTCATTGTATAAACATTAATTGATCTTAATCAAATAATTAATTTGAAAAAAAAACATTAACAAATAACATCCTTACATAACTAGAAGTGATACATGCAAACTCATTTTACTTCTTTTATATATATATATATATATATATATATATATATATATTTATTTATATTTACACACATACCTTAAAGGATCTGCCAAGCACAGCTTCGGGGTCAACGCCCATAGATAATCAGTCTGCACCTGCTTCTATGTCTGTGAGACTGACTCCATCTTCCACCACTCAGGGTGGCAGGCTTAGGAGTGGGAGAACCTATCACAGCCTGGCCAGACGGAGCTAGCTCCCGCCCTCTGTCTATTTATACCTGCCTTTCCTGTTCCTCCTTGCTTGTGATTCTTCTCGTTTGGTTTCCTGGCCCTGCTGCAGCTTCTTGTACTATTTGTCCTTGCTTCATATTGACCCCGGCTTGCTGACTACTCTCCTGCTCTGCGTTTGGTACCTCGTACACTCCTGGTTTGACTCGGCTTGTTCACTACTCTCCTGCTCTGCGTTTGGCACTTCGTACTCTCCTGGTTTGACTCGGCTTGTTCACTTCTCTTGTTGCTCACGGTGTTGCCGTTGGCAACTGCCCCTTTCTCCCCTAGCTCTGTGTACCCTTGTCTGTTTGTCTGTCGTGCACTTATTGAGCGTAGGGACCGTCGCCCAGTTGTACCCCGTCACCTAGGGCGGGTCGTTGCAAGTAGGCAGGGACTGAGTGGCGGGTAGATTAAGGCTCACTTGTCTGTCTCCCCACCCCCGTCATTACACATACACTGCACAAAATTCTCTGCTCTAAAATTTTCCTTTCACAACAAGAATATTTTCAAATGGGAGTCTATTGCACCGTGAAATTCTCATTTACACAAACATAATACTGACGCCTCCAATAGTCCAATGCTAAGGCTGGTCCAGAACTTTACATAAAACTTAATCTCAGTATTTAATATTCCCACTAAACTTTTTGAATATCGTTATTAAACAAACTAACTTTGGGACAACATCTGGAGAACTGCTGACATCGTATCATTGTACAAACACCAGGTCAATACTTGGGATAACACTGTTCCCCTGTCACTACACACAACGTCTGCAGTGGGCAAGATACTGGCCGGGCTTAAGGCCCCCCTGAGAACAGATCTACATACACGAGCACATTGTCATACACTTCTACCACGGGTAATTGTATGTTCTGCAGTCGCTGGGACGGGTAATCTGGCTGGGCTGCACTTTTCACAGGTACCTTTGCTGTTTTACCTATGTCATGTCGTGCGCACATCATGCCGGCTGCTACAAACCTAGTGGTGGCATTATTGTATCCTGGGACAAGCCAATTTACTGATACCTGGCTGCACATACTTTTGTTGTCAGTTCTGTCTTCTCTTGCTCTCTCAATTGGCTTACCCGATGATCCAATAATGTTCCTACTACCAATGGGCCCATAATTGTGGGCGATGCCAAAAGCGTACCTAGTGTCAGTGTAAATGTCGGCCATCTTACCTTTTGCCAGGTTACAAGCCTCAGCGAGCACCTCCAGCTCTGCTCCTTGAGATGAATGAGAAGGTGAGAGTGGTTTCTGGATAATTTACCTTGTGCCTCGTATCCTGTCTTGTACATACTGTATATGATCAAGTATCTCTACATTACAAATTTACATTAAAACCCATGTCACATATAGATAGAAGATTTCAAAGGGGTGGCGTCTTCATCCTCTAAAATAAAAACAAATGTTATACACTTCTCCACACTCATCCGATAATCCAGAACACTTTGAGAATCTCACTTTTATCAGGTTCTGTTAACACTTGATTAACACCTTCCCGACCGCCCACTGTCTTTTGACGTCAGGCAGTGCGGGTACTTAGTCTACAGAGACGTCTTTTGGCGTCGCTGTAGATTAGGCTGATGAGCGCTCGTGTGAACGCTCATCCTCTAAGCAGGAGCTGTTACTAACAGCTCCTGATCTTAGAGCAGCCTCCTGAACACAGCTGGGGTCGGCAAACATTCGGACCCCAGCTGTTTAACCCTTTGATCACCGCGGTCCGTGACCGCGGCATGATCAAATGGAATTCCCCTCTTTGATCGCATCACCAGGATTCCAGTGATGAGATCAAACAATGGGGAATCCCTCTGCAGTCAGCCCTGGGGACCTACAAAGGACCCCAGGGCTGTCTGTTCCGTGTGCCTGCTGTTCGGGCACACTATGTGCTGCCCGTTCAGCAGCCTGTGTCATAGTGACACAGTGTAATGTATTAGCGTACAGAAGTATGCTAATACATTACAAGTAAAAAATAAAGTTACAAATAAAGTTATCCCTTGATGGGATTAAAAAAAAAAAGTAACAAAACAAATAAATAAATCAAAAAAAGTCCCAAAAAGAGTCTTTATTTTGCATTAAATACATTTTATTGCCCCTACACTAAATAAAAACAAAAAACCTACGCATATTAGGTATCTACACGACCGTAGTAACCTGAAGAATTAATCTAATGGGTTATTTAGCGTGAAACGTGAACGGGATAAAAAATAAAAAAAACTATTCCGAGAATCACTTTTTCCTATATTCACGCCGTAATTTTTTTTTACCCAAGCTGTGTGGAAAAAAAAATACTATTTCTCTGGCATAAAACAAGGCCTCATACAGCCACGTCAATGAAAAAATAAAAAAGATATGGCTGCTGAAACGCAGAGAGGCAAAAACAGAAAAATTGAGCTGGTCATTAAGGTCTTTTCAGGCCCGGTCATTAAGGGGTTAATACAAAAACAAATAAAAATATGTTACTGAAATCTGGCATAAAATAAACAATGTTCAGACAATTTTTTTTGTTTTGCCTTCTCCCCCATCTAAATCTATAAAGACTCATCTGTGAGTGACGTCACCTCGCCTCCTGTGTAAATTTGCTGGAGGGGGATGGTCTTTTACACAATACCTCATATTGGGTGGAGACTACAGCACAGCATACCCAGTGCCATATTCACCGTTCTGGAAAGATCTGGAACCATCTACACAGAAATACCTTAAAATGTAGGTTACTGTCATACACATTTAATCTGGATTACTCATTGGGGTCTCATACACATTTTGTAGATCTCCTGAAACCAAATTCATTAATTCAAAACAAAACAAAATTGTACCTGATCAGTCCCTTCACCCTTTGTGGACTTTGCGAAAGTAATGTAGCAGAGTTCAAAACTACATCTCAATATAATAAGTTTGGGCACTCTATCTGGGGGACACTAGTTTAACCCCCTGTAATACACAACAGCCTGGAACAAAAAGGACTTTCTCCTGACAAAAATAAATTTCATCTTTAAAATGACTTGCAACCATTTACCTGTAAAACATTTCACATTTTCCAAAATAACATTTAGGCAGCACTATAGCACGTGCCTCATTTGTGAAATCAAAAACAAAACAATTGTAATTAGTTATTCAATAAAAAGGAAAATATATCTGGTAATATTAATTACTGCAAACCAATAAACTGTATATAAGAATAGGGAACAGTGGGGGCACATACATTTTCAATACCCCGTGTCTCACAATATCTGTAGTGTAATACATTTGAATTAACATCAAAACACATTAAATCTTATCACATCAACAGCGCATGCGCAAAGATAAGAAACTTTCCTGGACACAGGAAAAAAGAAACTGATTATAACCCCATACACAAAACTCTAAGAATTTTTGTTTTTAGACATTACTTACTTCTGTTAACAATAGGAGCATAGAATATAGATCCAAAATCAGTGCAATATTGTAACCCCCTTGTCTCATCTCATTCACGCCCTGTATAGCAGTCAGTCTGCTTTTCACACTGCAGACAGCACACAGCCCCCCCCCCCCCAACGGAATTCTACAGGAGGGGGTCACACACTCACTCCTCACAGCTTCTGTTCTCGCAATCTTAACAATTCAATGCCGGCAAAACAACGTACGTATCTGCAATCATTCATCACACTATTGTATAGGAATTTTCTACGTTCAAAACATCAAACACATTGTAATGACGGGGTAAGGAAACAGACAAGTGAGCCCTAATCTACCCGCCACTCAGTCCCTGCCTACTTGCAACGACCCGCCCTAGGCGACGGGATACAACTGGGCGACGGTCCCTACGCTCAATAAGTGCCCGACATACAAACAGACAAGGGTACACAGAAGTAAGGGAAAAGGGGCAGTTGCCCACGGCAACACCGCAAGCAACAAGAGTGGTGAACGAGCCGAGTCAAACCAGTAGTGTACGAGGTACCAAACGCAGAGCAGGAGAGTAGTGAACAAGCCGAGTCAAACCAGGAGTGTACGAGGTACCAAACGCAGAGCAGGAGAGTAGTCAGTAAGCCAGGGTCGATATGAAGCAGGGTCAAATGGTTAAAGAAGCTGCAGCAGGGCCAGGAAACAAAACATGAATCACAAGCAAGGAGGAACAGGAAAGGCAGGTATAAATAGACAGAGGGCGGGAGCTAGCTCCGTCTGGCCAGGCTGTGATAGGCTCTCCCACTCCTAAGCCTGCCATCCTGAGTGGTGGAAGATGGAGTCAGTCTCACAGACATAGAAGCAGGTGCAGGCTGATTACCTATGGGCGTGGATACAGACGCTGTGCCTGGCAGATCCTTAACAGTACCCCCCCTTTTATGAGGGGCCACCGGACCCTTTCTAGATGGACCTGGTTTATTGGGGAAACGAAGGTGGAACCTCCTGACCAATACCCCAGTGTGAACATCCCAGGCGGGTACCCAAGTCCTCTCCTCAGGCCCGTATCCTCTCCAATGGACCAGGTACTGGAGGGAGCCTTGGACCATCTTGCTGTCCACAATCTTGGCCACCTCGAATTCTACCCCCTCAGGGGTGAGAACGGGGGCAGGAGGTTTCCTCGGAGCCAAGGACGGGGAGCAGCGTTTAAGGAGGGAGGCATGAAACACGTCGTGTATTCGAAAAGATGGGGGCAACTCCAGTCGGAAGGAGACAGGATTGAGGACTTCAATGACCTTGTACGGCCCTATAAACCGGGGAGCAAACTTCTTGGACGGATCTTTAAGGCGCAAGTTCTTAGACGATAGCCACACCAGATCCCCGACCACAAACAAGGGGTTAGCAGTACGTCTTCTATCTGCCTGAGTTTTTTGTATTCTCTGGGACGCCTCTAGGTTCTTCTGAACCTGGGCCCAGACTGTGCACAGTTCTCGATGAACGACCTCTACCTCGGGATTGTTGGAACTACCAGGTGAAACGGAGGAGAACCGTGGATTAAACCCAAAATTACAGAAAAAGGGGGAGACCCCTGACGAGTTACTGATCCGGTTATTAAGGGAAAATTCGGCGAGGGGAATGAATGAGACCCAATCATATTGACAGTCAGAGATAAAACACCTTAAATATTGTTCTAGAGACTGATTAGTCCTCTCGGTTTGGCCATTAGTTTCAGGATGGAAGGCAGAGGAGAAGGACAGATCAATCTCCAACTTTTTACAGAAGGCTCTCCAAAACAAAGAAACAAATTGTATCCCTCTGTCAGAAACAATATTGACAGGGACCCCATGGAGACGCAGGATGTGTTTGACAAACAAGGTAGCTAACGTCTTAGCATTGGGTAGTTTTTTGAGGGGCACAAAGTGGCACATCTTACTGAAGCGGTCTACTACAACCCACACCACCGACTTGCCTTGAGATGGAGGCAAATCGGTGATACAATCCATGGAGATATGGGTCCAAGGTCTCTGGGGAATGGGCAAAAAACGTAGTAAGCCCGCTGGTCGGGACCTGGGAGTCTTGGACCTAGCACAAACCTCACAAGCGGCGACGTAGGCCTTAACGTCTTTAGGCAACCCAGGCCACCAATAGTTTCTGGCAATGAGGTGCTTGGTACCCAGGATGTCTGGATGACCAGATAGTGCGGAGTCATAATTTTCCCTAAGTACCCTTAGCCGGAATTGCAGGGGAACAAACAGCTTGTTCTCAGGAAGGTTCCTGGGAGCTGAACCTTGATCAGCAGCAATTACAGAGACTAAATCAGAATCAATAGAGGAAATGATTATACCTGGAGGCAAAATACAAGCAGGATCTTCCTCCGAAGGAGGGCTGGCCATGAAGCTACGCGACAGTGCATCAGCCTTAATATTTTTAGACCCAGCCCTATAGGTAACCAAAAATTGAATCTGGTAAAAAATAACGCCCATCGAGCTTGTCTCGGGTTTAGCCTCCGGGCAGATTCTAGGAAAACCAGATTCTTGTGGTCGGTAAGGACCGTTACCTGGTGCCTAGCCCCCTACAGGAAGTGGCACCACTCTTCAAATGCCCATTTAATGGCCAAGAGTTTGCGGTTGCCAATATCATAGTTACTCTCAGTGGGCGAAAACTTCCTATAGAAGTAGGCACAGGGATGGAGATGGGTGAGGGACCTCGTACCCTGGGACAAGACAGCCCCCACACCCACCTCGGACGCGTCAACCTCCACGATAAATGGCTCCATTTGGTTGGGCTGAGCCAACACCGGGGCCGAGATAAAGCACTTCTTAAGGACCTCAAAAGCCTGGACAGCCTCAGGAGGCCAGCGGCGGAGATCAGCACCCTTGCGAGTGAGATCCGTAAGAGGCTTAGCGATGACCGAGAAGTTAGCAATAAATCTCCTGTAATAATTAGCGAACCCCAAGAAGCACTGTAACGCCTTCAGGGAGGCAGGTTGGTTGGACCCATTCCGCTACAGCCTGGACCTTAGCGGGGTCCATGCGGAATTCATGAGGAGTGAGGATTTGACCCAAAAATTGTATCTCCTGCACCCCAAACACACATTTTTCGGTCTTCGCAAACAGTTTGTTTTCCCGAAGGACCTGGAGACCTTCCTAACATGCTCAATGTGGGAGGACCAGTCCTTGGAAAACACAAGTATGTCATCAAGGTACACTACAAGAAATACCCCCAGGTAATCTCTTAAAATCCCATTTATGAAATTCTGGAAGACCGCGGGAGCATTACACAACCCAAAGGGCATGACGAGGTATTCGAAATGACCTTCGGGCGTGTTAAACGCAGTCTTCCACTCATCCCCCTCTTTGATGCGGATAAGGTTATACGCCCCCCGTAGATCAAACTTAGAGAACCATTGGGCCCCCTGAACCTGATTAAAGAGATCAGGAATCAAAGGAAGGGGATACTGGTTCCTTACAGTGACCTTATTCAAGTTACGGTAGTCAATACATGGCCTAAGACCACCATCCTTCTTCCCTACGAAGAAGAAGCCAGCACCTACCGGAGACGTAGAGGGGCGAATGTAACCCTTGGCCAGGCATTCCTGGATATACTCTCTCATGGCTTCACGTTCGGGACAAGAGAGATTAAATATCCTACCCTTAGGGAGCTTAGATCCTGGTACCAAATCGATAGCGCAATCGTATTCTCTATGAGGAGGTAACACTTCGGAGGCCTCCTTAGAGAAAACATCAGCGAAGTCCTGAACAAACTCAGGTAGCGTGTTCACCTCCTCAGGGGGAGAAATAGAATTAACAGAAAAACATGACGTCAAGCATTCATTACCCGATTTGGTAAGATCCCCAGTATTCCAGTCAAACGTGGGATTATGCAACTGCAACCAGGGAAGGCCTAAAACCAATTCTGACGATAATCCCTGCATCAACAGTACAGAGCACTGCTCCAAATGCATGGAGCCAACAAGGAGTTCAAAAACAGGGGTATGCTGTGTAAAATAACCATTAGCAAGAGGAGTGGAGTGAATACCCACTACCGGGACAGGTTTAGGCAAATCAATCAAAGGCATAGCTAGAGACATAGCAAATTCCACAGACATGATATTAGCAGACGACCCTGAATCCACGAAGGCACTGCCGGTAGCAGACCTACCACCAAAAGAGACCTGAAAGGGAAGCAAGATTTTATTACGTTTCATATTTACGGGAAATACCTGTGCGCCCAAGTGACCTCCCCGATGATCACTTAGGCGCGGAAGTTTTCCGGCTGCTTATTCTTACGCCTAGGACAGGTGTTCACTTGATGCTTGTCATCCCCACAATAGAAGCAGAGACCATTCTTCCTGCGGAACTCTCTACGTTGTCGGGGGGACACGGAGGCCCCGAGTTGCATAGGTACCTCCAGTCTTCCGTGGAAGAACGAAGCAACGGAACCTCGGGAAGCATCATGGGGGAGTCAGAGGAGAAAACACAAAAACGTTCACGTTGTCGTTCCCTGAGACGTCGGTCAAGTCGTACCGCTAAAGCCATAACCTGAGCTAGGGATAGCTAACTAGCAGGTCTTTCAGGGCGTTCGACAGACCCAACCTATACTGGCACCTTAAGATAAGAATTATAGATAAATAGACTCCAAGCATATACTGGTTACAGGCTAGGCAAAGTTTGAAAAACCAACTTCTCCCCATATTGCATCAGGTAGAAAGCTCCATTATTATAGAACCATACCGAAGAAAAGAGCATAACGTCTGAGTATACAAGAATATATAGATTTTATTAATAGAAAATAAAATACATTTAAAAGCACATCATAAGAAGACTCTAGTACTAATACCGTGGTACATCATACAACACAGGACAATATTAGGTAACAGAGTGGTATACTAGGGCAGATCCATATATACTACCCACGCAGTTAAATATATAATGTATCTCATCCAAGTGGATCATATACTGATAGTCCACAATGTCCTCTTGGTTATGTGGCAACAATGGATATTACCTGGCCAAAATGGGGTCACATAGGGAAAATCAGTAAATATACGGTGAGCAGTTATAGTGATGCTGTCTTACCCATTGAAAAGTGAGAGTATCAGAATATGTCCGTGCTGAGAGGTCCACAGTACAACCCCAACGCGCGTTTCGCTATCTTTGGTTGCTTCCTCAGGGGGCACCTTAAGGCAGGGTCATTCCACCGAGACGCTACGCACCACTTCCTAAAGTCAGAGCAATACTCCTCAACAGGTCTCTTACCCTGACGTAAGGTCACCAGCTGACTCTCGGCAAAGGCAGTCCTGTCAGTCTTGTCATAAATGAGTCCAAGAGCAGAAAAGAAAAGATCAACGGAGGAAAGTTCAGGGGCGTCAGGAGCCAAGGAGAAGGCCCATTCTTGGGGCCCTTCCTGGAGCCGGGACATAATTATACCCACCCGCTGGCTCTCAGAACCTGAGGAGTGGGGCTTTAAACGAAAATAGAGCCTACAACTCTCCCGAAAGGAGAGAAAAGTCTTCCGGTCCCCTGAGAACCGGTCAGGCAACTTGAGGTGGGGTTCAAGAGGTGAGGTGAGGGGCACTACCATGGTAGCATCAGGCTGGTTGACCCTCTGAGCCAGGGCCTGGACCTGTAGGGAGAGACCCTGCATTTGCTGAACCAGGGTCTCAAGGGGGTCCATAGTAGTGTGAGGGACCAGGGTAGAGTAGGTATATGTGCTTGTGATTATGTAATGACGGGGTAAGGAAACAGACAAGTGAGCCCTAATCTACCCGCCACTCAGTCCCTACCTACTTGCAACGACCCGCCCTAGACAACGGGGTACAACTGGGCGACGGTCCCTACACTCAATAAGAGCCCGACAGACAAACAGACAAGGGTACACAGAAGTAAGGGAAAAGGGGCAGTTGCCCACGGCAACACCGCGAGCAACAAGAGTGGTGAACGATCCGAGTCAAACCAGGAGTGTACGAGATACCAAACGCAGAGCAGGAGAGTAGTGAACAAGCCGAGTCAAACCATGAGTGTACGAGGTACCAAACGGAGAGCAGGAGAGTAGTCAGTAAGCCAGGGTCGATATGAAGCAGGGTCAAATGGTTAAAGAAGCTGCAGAAACAAAACAAGAATCACAAGCAAGGAGGAACAGGAAAGGCAGGTATAAATAGACAGAGGGCGGGAGCTAGCTCCGTCTGGCCAGGCTGTGATAGGCTCTCCCACTCCTAAGCCTGCCATCCTGATTGGTGGAAGATGGAGTCAGTCTCACAGACATAGAAGCAGGTGCAGGCTGATTACCTATAGGCGTGGATACAGACGCTGTGCCTGGCAGATCCTTAACACACATAATCTGTAACAGTGTCCAATCTGTCGGCCACCATCTCTATATTATGATGACGTGTCTTCTCACCAGTGCACAGCGTCCTGTACAGCTGGGACGGAAGCTAGAATAGAATAAAAACACTGCAGCATGTGTTACTTAGGGAAATGACAAAGTTAACAAGGCCATCATTTCATACTGATTTGGTTGGGCTGGGCGTGACCTCATTAGGGGTAGGGGGGGAGACACAATGAGGACACACTCAACATGAGGTACGGCGGCCATTACCGGGCGGCGGCTGGTCCTGTGTTTTCTAATACATATAACATACAACACCTTACTTATTCCCAACTTCCATTCGCTTCACCAAATCCGAATAGGATCGTCCGGGTACGGGTGATCCTGATGATTTGAATATGGACCGTAAACCATCCATTCTAACAGTCTATATTATAGAGAAAAAGTTTGGGAGGATTCCTCCAGCTCACCTTATCGCATGTATAGACTTGCACACGGATCCTCGTGTCGGCACACGCAAGAAGTCAGGAAAAAAGAAAGAGATGGATCCAGCGCTGTGTCCTTGAAATTGTGTTTAAAAACGGAAACTATTTCCAAGTTTTAATGAAAAAATGAATAAATATAAAAACAGGTAACATTGTAGATAGATATTCTCAAATAAATCGTAGGATTTGTGGCAGTGTGAGCGGTGCCTACGCGTTTCTGACGCATACAGTTTCTGAGCAGAAGCCATGACTAAGGACGCTGTATGCGTCAGAAACGCGTAGGCACCGCTCACACTGCCAAAAATCCTACGATTTATTTGAGAATATCTATCTACAATGTTACCTGTTTTTATATTTATTCATTTTTTCATTAAAACTTGGAAATAGTTTCCGTTTTTTTAAACACAATTTCAAGGACACAGCGCTGGATCCATCTCTTTCTTTTTTCCAGTCTATATTATACACGTAATTTATATAACAATTTTCGGTCTACAACTCTTGGTCTGGCCAGAAATATTACAATTTCGCAGTCTGCAACTCTCTCTCTAAGTCTCGCCAAAATATTACAATCTCCAGTCTGCAATATATTTATTACATCTCGCTGGAATATAACAATCTTCCAGTCTGCAATTTTTTATTAAATCTCGCTGGAATATTACAATCCCCCAGTCTGCAACTCACAGGTCTTGCTGGAAAATTACTCACGACTTATCGTGCCCCTGTATAAAACAGGTTATATTTTCTATCTAGTCCCTAATTACCCAGAGGATGGTTAGTCGGGCGCGACTAATTTCTTACGGGTTCGTGACCACACAGCGGGGATGTCTCTCCTGTCGCCTGCGATAATCGAGCCAGTCGACCAGGGTTCTACGGATACCCACAAGACCGTCCACTAACACAGATAAGTCGAAGATTAATAAAATCAACTGACTTACCGTGTTTATTATGGAGGTGATCAGGCTCCCTCAGTGGGCAGTCCTGGGTCGTCTGTTTCACCCTGTGATTGTCGATTGTCCGGATTCCGACATCCCCTCAATTGTGTCCCCACGTTCGGGCGCCAAATGACAGGGTAGCTTCCTTCTCCCTGTTATCTCACACCGAATAACCACCTCTGTAAATTGAAAACTGAAAGCATGCATGCATGGAAAAAGTACACCACACAGACAAAAGTGAACTGAAACTTTATTTGAACAAAGAAACACAAAGAAATCTTCTTTGTAGGAAGGTGGGACGTGCTTAAAGAGGCTCTGTCACCAGATTTTCAAACCCCTATCTCCTATTGCAGCTGATCGGCGCTGCAATGTAGATAACAGTAACGTTTTTCTTTTTCAAAAACGAGCATTTTTGGCCAAGTTATGAGCATTTTTATATTTATGCAAATGAGCCTTTCTTATGTACAACTGGGCGTGTTTAAAGTTATGTCCAACTGGGCGTTTATTGTGTTCGTTAAATCTGGGTGTGTTTACTTGTTTTACTAGCTGGGCGATGTGAATGGAAGTGTATGATGCTGACGAATCAGCATCATCCACTTCTCTTCGTTACCACCCAGCTTCTGGCAGTGCACAGACACACAGCGTGTCCTCGCGAGATCACGCTGTGACGTCACTCACTTCCTCCCACAGGAACTTCATCGCGTCGGATGAGCGAGGACACGCTGTGTGTCTGTGCACTGCCAGAAGCTGGGTGGTAACGAAGAGAAGTGGATGATGCTGATTCGTCAGCATCATACACTTGCATTCACAACGCCCAGCTAGTAAAACAAGTAAACACACCCAGATGTAACGAACACAATAAACACCCAGTTGGACATAACTTTAAACACGCCCAGTTGTACATAAGAAAGGCTCATTTGCATAAATATGAAAATGTTCAGAACTTTGCCAAAAATGCTCGTTTTTGAAAAAGAAAAACGTTACTGTTATCTACATTGCAGCGCCGATCAGCTGCAATAGGGGATAGGGGTTTGAAAATCTGGTGACAGAGCCTCTTTAAGCCTCATTGGCTCTATTCAGCTGTAAGTTCTTCTGTACACTCCTCTTGCATTCCAGGGGTGGTGTCTCCATAGGCGTGCCCCTGATACATTCTCCATTTTATTAGATTCCAGTTCTTTGTGTAATATACTGATATATACATACATATATGTGAGGATAATATTTTTGCAAACAATATACATGGTAATGATCCCTGACATAAGTAGTACAACATTAAATGACATCCGCTCATGATTAAAAGCCAGTAAATCATATGATCCTACATTACTTCCTTTTTATTTTCAATCTCTAAAACTAAAGATAACAAGAGGTTGTGGCCCCTTATCCTCGTTAGAGCCAAACACGGATATTATCCAACAAAAGATCCGCCCAAAATGAAATGTGTTCAGAAAGCAAAATATTAGAATCCAAAAATGCAATAATAATTTTGTTCATTAATTTCATTATTGAAAATTCAGGAAAAATGGACCAAGTGGCCATTCCATACTGAAGTTCTCCTACATTTCCCTCCTCTCATGATTCTGTCACTCTTAATAAGAAAAAAGGTTTAGTAAACAACAAGAAGAAATTCTTCTCTTCTACTAACATTATTGTAATATCTGCAGTATACATTGCCACCATATTATTCATAGTTGATACATATCTGATAGTGGCCCATAAGATTATTTTAATATCTTTGTATATAAGAAATCTTATGGCCATACCTTGAACCATTACCTGAGGTGTCTCATTGAACCATCTGTTTGTCCTTCATCGGGCTGATATACACTACCGTTCAAAAGTTTAGGGTCACTTAGAAATTTCCTTATTTTTGAAAGAAAAGCACAGTTTTTTTCAATGAAGATAACATTAAATTAATCAGAAATACACTCTATACATTGTTAATGTGCTAAATGACTATTCTAGCTGTAAACGTCTGGTTTTTAATGCAATATCTACATAGGTGTATAGAGGCCCATTTCCAGCAACCATCACTCCAGTGTTCTAATGGTACATTGTGTTTGCTAACTGTGTTAGAAGGCTAATGGATGATTAGAAAACACTTGAAAACCCTTGTGCAATTATGTTAGCACCGCTGTAAACAGTTTTGCTGTTTAGAGGAGCTATAAAACTGACCTTCCTTTGAGCTAGTTGAGAATCTGGAGCATTACATTTGTGGGTTCGATTACACTCTCAAAATGGCTAGAAAAAGAGAGCTTTCATGTGAAACTCGATAGTCTATTCTTGTTCTTAAATATGAAGGCTATTCCATGTGAGAAATTGCCAAGAAACTGAAGATTTCCTACAACAGTGTGTACTACTCCCTTCAGAGGACAGCACACACAGGCTCTAACCAGAGTAGAAAGAGAAGTGGGATGCCTCGCTGCACAACTGAGCAACAAGACAAGTACATGTCCTCAACTGGCAGCTTCATTAAATAGTACCCGCAAAACGCCCGTGTTAACGTCTACAGTGAAGAGGCGACTCCGGGATGCTGGCCTTCAGGGCAGAGTGCAAAAAAAAATCCATATCTGAGACTGGCTAATAAAAGGAAAAGATTAATATGGGCAAAAGCACACAGACATTGGACAGAGGAATATTGGAAAAAAGTGTTATGGACAGACGAGTCGAAGTTTGAGGTGTTTGGATCACACAGAAGAACATCTGTGAGATGCAGAACAACTGAAAAGATGCCGGAAGAGTGCCTTACGCCATCTGTAAAGCATGGTGGAGGTAATGTGATGGTCTGGGGTTGCTTTGGTGCTGGTAAAGTGGGAGATTTGTACAAGGTAAAAGGGATTTTGAATAAGGAAGGCTATCACTCCATTTTGCAACGCCATGCCATACCCTGTGGACAGCGCTTGATTGAAGCCAAATTCATCCTATAATAGGACAATGACCCAAAGCACACCTCCAAATTCTGCAAGAACTATTTAGGGAAGAAACAGGCAGCTGGTATTCTATCTGTAATGGAGTGGCCAGCGCAGTCACCAGATCTCAACCCCATAGAGCTGTTGTGGGAGGAGCTTGACCGTATGGTATGCAAGAAGTGCCCATCAAGCCAATCTAACTTGTGGGAGGGGCTTCTGGAAGCATGGGGTGAAATTTCTCCCGATTACCTCAGCAAATTAACAGCTAGAATGCCAAAGGTCTGCAATGCTGTAATTGCTGCAAATGGAGCATTCTTTGACAAAAGCAAAGTTTGAAGGAGAAAATTATTATTTCAAATAAAAATCATTATTTCTAACCTTGTCAATGTCTTGACTATATTTTCTAGTCATTTTGCAACTCATTTGATAAATATAAGTGTGAGTTTTCATGGAAAACACAAAATTGTCTGGGTGACCCCAAACTTTTGAACGGTAGTGTACATATATAGATATACATTATACAGCAAAAAAGACTGTATCGAATAGCGTGGTAGGCTACACTAATCCATCCTGCGAAGTCCAGTAAAAAAACATATACCCTAAACATATACGTTTTTTTTTACAATGGGAGCCTATAGGTGGCAGATCGCACTATATGGCATACGTCACAAGACTCTGTTAAACGGATAAGGTGAGAAGCTCGAGTGATGTAACTGAACAGTTATCACTGCAGCTTCCCTGGGTGAACTCAATCCTTGCAATACTGTGTATCTCCGCCTCGGATGATCGAAAGAGGCTTGACCTGATCTTGCTCCTTGAATAACCTTCTCTAAAACAGAGACAATAGCGCCTGCAGTGTTCACGGTGGATGTGACCCCCTTCTCCTTGCCACACCAGCACAGCAGTATATATCGTGCCCCGACTCATGCTTAGTCATGTCCACCTAGCTGTGCTCGTGCCGCAAACAAGAACACTTCCGGCCCGCACCTCATAGCTGGGCACAATACATACTCCCGGAATGAGGCGGCTGCTTGCGAGGGGAAAGGGGCTGTATAGGCAACATGTCCTATTGTATGTCTATACAGTGAGATACATTGCAGCTTTCCGTGGAAGGTATACGTCAGGAGTCCTACTGACGTGTAACTCCGACAGAAGGCTCAAAACTTGGTTTGCACAGAGCCTAAGATATACACCCATCAGCCATAACATTTAAACCACCTTCCTAATATTGTGTATGTCCCCTTTTTGCCAACAAAACAGCTCTGATTCATTGAGGCATGGAACTCCACAAGACCTCTGAAGGTTCCTTTTGTATCTGGCACCTATACGTTGGCAGCAGATCCTTTAAGTCCTGTAAGTTGTGAGATGGGGCCTCCTTGGATCGGACTTGTTTTTCCAGCGTGTCCTACAGATGATCGATCGGATTAAGATCTGGGGAATTGGAAGTTGAAGTGAACACTTTGAGCTCTGAACACTTTGAACTCTTTGTCATGTTCCTCAAACCATTTCTGAATGATGTTTGCAGTGCGGCAGAGCACATTATCCTGCAGAAAGAGGTCCCTGCCATTTGGCAATACTGCTGCCATGAAGGGGTTTACTTGATATATGACCATGTTTAGGTAGGTGGTATGTTTCAAAAAAACATCTATATGAATGCCAGGACCCAACTTTTTTCCAGCAGAACATTGCCCAAAGCATCTCACTTCCTCAGCCGCCAGCCGCTCTGCAATTTGTTCTCGAGTAGTTCTTCCCATCTCTTCTCCAGGAAGCGACGCACACGTACCCGGCCGTTCATTTGATGTAAAAGTTAACTTGATTAATCAGATCATGCAACTTTCTTCCATTGCTTTATCGTCCATTTCTGATGCCCATTGTAGAAGCTTTTGCCAGAGGGCAGGTATCCGCAATAGGACTAGTCCGCAGTGATGCAGCCCTAAATGCAGCGAGCTGAAATGCTCTGTCTGTTCCAGTTTATCGAGGGCTAGATAGCAACTGCTCCTCAGGTGGGTGCATACGTAGGGGCCCAATCCAGTTAGGTATGAAGAAGGTACAATGCACACCAACGGGAGTAATTTTCAAGGTAGATATTTATTATTTTGCCAGTAACGTTTCCGTCATATCCTTGACCTTCCTCAGGCACTGTAGTATGCTGGTTCCTGCAAAATGTCTCAGTGTAGACATGGCTTGCCGCAATGGGAGGCGCTTTTACGAAATGGCGCTAGTGTACACACGGCTGCCCACAATGAGAGGCGCTCTGCAAAATGGCGCTTGTGTAGACGTGGCTGGCCGCAATGAGAGGCGCTCTGTGTGTTCCGACACCTTTCAATCATAGCCAGCATTATGTTTTTGAACAGTTTGTTCTGCAGTAGTTCTCCTGTGGGATCGGACCAGAAGGCCAGGCGTTTGTTCCCCATGCACATCAATGACCCTTTCACCTGTTGTCGTTCCTTGGACCACTTTTGATACATACTAACCACTGCATACTAGGAATACCCCCGGGACCATCCATTTTAGAGATGCTCTGACCCAGTCATCTAGCCATCACAATTTAGCCCTTGTCAAAGTCGCTCAGATTCTTTTGCCTGCCCATGTTTCCAACGCATCAACTTTAAAAACTCATTTGCTGCCGAAAATCTCCTCCCTTGTCAGGCGCCATTGTCAATGTTTTTCACTTCGCGCATCAGTGGTTTTAATGTTATGGCTGATTATTGTATATATTGAGGAGGACAGTGTGGCTCGTTCATTTAAAAATATTGACGTATTTGTCCTAATTGGTCCATGGATCTTGCTACAGAGGAGGATGGAGGTGTTCCCTCTCTTTATACAGCTTCTGTTTCCTGTCCAGGTGGGAGGCAGTCTCTCTAATGGTGCGGTTATGGGCTCACTGAAAACCAATTAACTAAATGTAATCATATATTTTTATTTTCTCATTCTTCATAACCACATCAGGTAAAAGGAAACTTGGTTTTATAAAACCGTAGAGCTTCCTCCTACACCTCAGTGGTTTCCCACCCCTTGTGGAGAGAAAACTTGGAGTATTTGTTTTCCTTAATATAGGTACTTTTGTGTGACTAATAAAAGATGAGAGTCTTCACTGTGGGTTCCCTCTCTTGAAATTTAGAATTCCCTAATAAGCAGAGGTGTAATTGTTCCAGGGCGTACCAGGGCACTTTTTTTGGGTTGGCAGGGAGCTCTTAATAAATGTCCTCTGCGCCCGACCACTTTCAACTGTATCTGCAAATCTCAGGACGCGCCCTTTAGACTTTGATTAAATAAACATGGAATTGCAGGTGTGGAGGGAAGTGTGTGATATACAGACAGATATACAGTAGTCTTGTATTCCGTCACTGTGTGTTTCCTGCAGATGGATCCAGTAGAAGAAATCCACCAGAGAGATGCCCCTGTCCTCTGTATTCCCAGGACTGTCCAGAGGAAAATCACAATGTCCCAGAGAATCATCAGGTAGATGGCGCTAAGCTCTCATCACAATATGACTATAAAGCTGGGGGGGTCAGGTGGAGCGTGTGCCCCAGGCACAAATAGGAAAGAAGGTAGGGGTTACCAGGCTGCATGGGCATAGTTGCCAACAATCCTGAATTTTCCAGGAGAGTCCCAAATTTACAGAGGCGTGTCCCGGCAACTGCCATGTTCAATTTATCTGCGTCCTCAGGATGCAGACACAATTGAATATTATGGCAGAGCAGTAAACTATCCCTGCTCTACCATTCACTCCTCCTGGAGCGGAATCCCTGGCCAGAGAGTTGCCGATGCTTTGGCCGGGTATTCCGCTCCTAAAGGGAACCCCTGACACCCCTGTCCATATATGGACAGTGACATTAGGGACTCCTCCTGGAGTAAAAACCGCATCCAGAGCATTGCAAACACTCTGGCCAGGGATTCCGCTCTTGGAGAAGCCCCTGACATCACTATCCATATATGGACAGTGACGTCAGGGGCTCCTCCAGGCAGAGCAGGGATTCCACTGCACTATCTACAAGGGTGTGTGTGTGGCACTATCCCCTGGGGGGAGTGTGGCAGTATCTACAAGGGGTGTGGCACTATCTACAGGGAGGGTGTTTGGCATTTTCTCCTAGGGGGGAGTGTGGCATTATCTACAGAGGAGCTGTGTGGCAGTATCTACAAGGGAGGCTGTGTGGCAGTATCTACAAGGGGGGGTGTAGCACTATCTACATGGGGGGGTGTTTGGCACTATCTACAAGGGGGGGTGTAATACTATCTACTAGGGGTGTCTGGCAGTATCTACAAGGGGGGCTGTGTGGCAGTATCTACAAGGAGGGGTTGTTTTTATAGAAGTATCTGCAAAGGGCTGTGTGGCAGTAACTACAAAGGTGGTTGTGGCAGTATGTACAATAGGTGGTTGTGTGGCAGTAACTACAGGGGGGGGTGACACTATCTTCGAGAGAAGGCTGTTCATTATGTCACCATGTAGTCTCATTAGCCTCCGTTATACAATCTGTTGTAGTCCGGCACTGACCTCTTTAATTTATTTTATTTTAATTTATTGTTCCAGTAACTCCTTTCTAGAACTATATCGCTTGTAAAATGTACAAATGGTTTTATCCTCGAGTTACATAAACAAAATTACACCTCATTGATTGGTAGAGGAAGCAAACATGGCAAGGGAGAAGGAGATGTTGGGGGGGGGGGTGGGGGGCAAACTGAATCTTTGCCCCGGGTGCTGGAGAACCAAACTACACCTCTGCTATAAAGTCATTTTTCTTGTCTGTTTAGGGTGAAAACCTGATTTATATTAAGTTTGAGGTTAAAGATGAAAGCGAAGAGGAGATGGATGTAGTGGCTGATCAGTGTAAGGAGCTGGAGACTTTCATTAGTTGTAAAGACAAACCTGTTTTGAGGGTCACCTAGATACTACTCCCATCATCCCATGTAAATAATCTAATCCATCACTGTGTGTTTCCTACAGATGGATCCCATAGGAGAAATCCACAAGAGAGATGTCCCAGTCCTCTGTATCACAATGTTCCAGAGATTCATCAGGTAGATGGTGCCAAAGTCTCATAAAAATATGACTTTAAAGTAATTAACCGAAATTTAATGCTATATTTATTTTTCTCGTTTGATTAGGGTAAAAATCTGATTGATATTAAGGTTGAGGTTAAAGATGAAGCAGAAGAGGAAATGGATGTAGTGGCTGATCAGCGTAAGGAGGGGGGACGTTCATTAGTTTAAAAAGATTTGTCTTTACAAGTCACCTAGATACTACTCCCATCATCTCATCATCACGTGTAAATAATCTATTCCATCACTGTGTGTTTCCTACAGATGGATCCAGTAGGAGAAATCCACCAGAGAGATGTCCCAGTCCTCTGTATTCCCAGGACTGTCCAGAGGAAAATCACAATGTCCCAGAGAATCATCAGGTAGATGAAGCTGAGCCCTACACCAGATCTATATAGGGGGGTGTGGAGCTTTTTGGTCCTGCGGTCATAGATGTGGTCATAGATTTTGGTGGTTTCTTATGTTGATCTGTTAGATTCTTCGCACTCTCTGCTGTATTGTACTGAATTGTTAAATATGTGAAATCAGGGGGAAGATCTGACTAATATTAAAGTGGAGGATGAAGCAGAAGAAGAGCAGATGGGGGGCGATCAACCGTGTAAGAGTGAAGTGGAGGAGGGAATTCCAGGAGGTGTTACCACAGGTAAGGAATAATGAATTTAGAAAGTGAATTGGGAGGTTTGTTAAGGTGGGGTTCCTCCTTGGTTCTACATTACAGTAAGGCTGGATTCACACGAGCATGTTCAGTCCGTAATTGACGGAACGTATTTCGGCCGCAAGTCCCAGACCGAACACACCGTAGGGAGCCAGGCTCCTAGCATCATAGTTATGTACGATGCTAGGAGTCCCTGCCTCGCTGTGAGACAACTGTCCCTTACTGTAATTATGTTTTCAGTACGGGACAGAAGTTCCACGGAGAGGCAGGGACTCCTAGCGTCGTACATAACTATGATGCTAGGAGCCCAGCTCCCTGCAGTGTGTTCGGTCCGGGACTTGCGGCCGAAATACGTTCTGTCCATTACGGACCGAACATGCTCGTGTGAATCTAGCCTAACACGTCAGACAATGTGTTATACATAGTGCAGGACCTGAGGGAGCTGTGACTGCACATAGAAGTTCTCTACAAGGGGTTCTATAGTATAGCCTATAAAGTGTGGGGTACAATTAACACAACACATGTAATTGAGAAAATACAAACTTTTTTCTAAAAAATCGCAAAGATTAAAAGATGAGTCATTAGAAGCATGAATAAAAACGTTCATCCAATGCAGAGGATATGTATACACAATAAGTAAAATAACAAATATAAACAGTGTATAGTTGTTTTACTGGAGCAGACAGACTAATTAAATAGATGTTAGGAACTATTGTGCAAACAATAGCATATATGGTGTAGTAATGTGCACATTAAAACTAAGTCAATAATAGAGTCTGAAATGGCACAAACACCAGCACCCTGTTGCTAAGCAAAACCCTGTAATGCTTCGATCAGCAAGGAAATACAGGCAAATACCGCTCCAAACAGATTTTAAATGAAGCAGCATGAAAGGGGTGAAAACAGTAACATACCCATGATGATACCTCTGCAGAGAGAGACCGTCAGACCCGACGCGCGTTTCGGCGGGATGCCTTCGTCCGGGGGTGGCGTCTCTCCAGCTGAGGTCACCCTTTTAAAGAACCCTCTGTCCAATCGTGTGCACAAAAATAGGTTACATAACCTCATGAGTTTGTGATATCGGCATCATGCGCCAGGCATGGAGATGGCCGCAAGTGTACTTCCGGTCATGCGTCATCAACGTGGGACGACGGCGTCTGACGCCGGTAAAACACGCCCAACTCGATACAGATTCGCCAATCGGAAGAAAGCGAGGCCCCTCCCCCCTGACGTAAGCGCACAGAGAAAACCCCGATGTGAGGTAAGTAATGACACATATTAATAGGGCACACTACTGGACAGATTCGTCACGGAGGTGAATACTGGAGCAATTTTAACATGTTGCAATTCCTAAAGAATGTCGCCACTTATATATGTACTGAAATAACCTTAAATGGACATTTTAAAAAATACATACAATATGGGTAATATGATTAGATAGCATAATCTTCAAAAAATATATATTCAGAATAGACCCCAGAACAATATAATATATCTATACGTTTGAGATTTGATATAGAAAGGCACATCAATGCATATAATGTGAAAAATAAGTGAAAAAGTGAAAGTGAATACAATTTAATAAACAATGTACCAAAAAATATATCAAACAATTGTACATTGATAATTTCAGCGTTAATAAGCTCGAAGAATGTATAAATATACTAAAGTGCAAAAAGAGACATATGTATATACAAGTACTATGTACATGTCAATACACATGAAATATATGTGTAAAAGTGCGAATGTGCAAAAAATAAAATAAACAAGTGCAGTGATATAATCGTATGCATATACATATGTAAACAATAAAATAATGCATCAAATAAATACTCAAATATACAATACAGTAAAAGTGATGAAAAAAATAAATATATATATATATAAAAAATATATTTAAAAATTATATATACAGTGATAAAATCATGTGTATATACACCCCAAAAATTATTAATTATAATAATTCATATATGTGCCGCATAGACAATAAAATATAATAATTGAAGATTTAGACAAAAATACACGACATTTCTTAGAGGAAATCAATTTGTTCATATCACAGTTCTCGTATCTCAATTCTCTCCAAGTATGGTCTAGTTGATTGATTCTATAATAAAAGGGAAATAATTAGACAGACATAAAGAAAGAGATTAATATAAAACATACTTAAAAAATGACCCGCTGGAGGTCAATGGTCAAAGAAACGGAGCGAAGTTTAAATTTTCATTGAGTCCCATAGGACGCATTTTCCCTGCAGTGTGTTCGGTTCGGCACTTGCGGCCGAAATACGTTCCGTCCATTACGGACCGAACATGCTCGTGTGAATCTAGCCTAACAGGTCAGACAATGTGTTATACATAGTGCAGGACCTGAGGGAGCTGTGACTGCACATAGAAGTTCTCTACAAGATGTTCTATAGATCCGGTCATGCACTATGCTTCGTGTCAGATTTTGGGAGGAACCCCAGCAGCCTGTAAAAATGACAATAATTCAATACATTAGTATGTCTGACGATCGCTGGTTCACAGCCCGTGCAGGGACTAACAGTGTTAAAAATAGTTAACTTTTTTTAGTGGTGTACAAAAAAAAAACCTTTTCCCACTTTTCCTCTTAAAGTATTGTAAAAAATAAACAATATTGGTATCACCGCCACCGTAAAAAGTCTGAATTATTACAATATAACATTATTTAAATCGCAATGTGAATACCGTAAAAAAGAAATTAAACCGCTAGAATCTCTATTTTTTTGGTCACCTTTGCGCTAAAAAATAATGTAATATAAAGTGATCAAAAAGTCATATGTACCAATAAAAACTACAGCTCGCCCACAAAAAATAAGCCTTCACTCTGCTCAATCAATAAAATAAAAAAATTAAATAAAAATAACCGGCAGGATAAAGGTAACGTGATTTATACAGAACAGTGAAAGCCACATTAAAAAAAAATTGCTGTTTATTGATCAGTTTGCCTAAAACAAATGGAATAAAATGTGTTTGAAAAGTTGCATGTTCCTCACAATGGTATTAATAAAAAGCCCCCAAACCACTACATCTATGAAAAAAGATATGGCTCCCATTAGTCGAGGATGAAAAAATATGCAGATGAGCTGGTCCGAGCGGAACATTCCTTCTGTTTCAAGAGGTGATTATCAGGGCTCTAATATTTGGAAACCACGAAGAGAAGGGCACAAACATATCTGCTGGAAGCGAGGGCGCCCGTATTCTACCAGGACAACACTTTCCCAGCAAAATTCCCCAAACTACAAAGGTGCAGAGTGTGGACCAAAAGGGGGATAAGTAAGGACACCATTTATCAGTGCGACACCGGCCTGTGCATAAAGGATTGCATCACAGCGTAACACACATCTATGGATAATTGAATTATTTACCCCATTATACCCTCTTATTATGCCATGATGTACTCCGCACAGCTTACATATACCCTGATGTACTCCTCACATATTACATATACCCTTGTGTACTCCACACAGCTTACATATACCCTGATGTACTCCTCACATATTACATATATCCTGATGTACTCCACACAGCTTACATATACCCTGATGTACTCCTCACATATTACATATACCCTGATGTACTCCTCACATATTACATATACCCTGATGTACTCCTCACATATTACATATACCCTGATGTACTCCTCACATATTACATATACCCTGATGTACTCCTCACATATTACATATACCCTGATGTACTCCTCACATCTTACATATACCCTGATGTACTCCTCACATATTACATATACCCTGATGTACTCCTCACATATTACATATACTCTGATGTACTCCTCACATATTACATATACCCTGATGTACTCCTCACAGATTACATATACCATGATGTACTCCTCACAGATTACATATACTCTGATGTACTCCTCACATATTACATATACTCTGATGTACTCCTCACATATTACATATACCCTGATGTACTCCACACAGATTACATATACTCTGATGTACTCCTCACATATTACATATACCCTGATGTACTCCACACAGATTACATATACTCTGATGTACTCCTCACATATTACATATACCCTGATGTACTCCTCACAGATTACATATACCGTGATGTACTCCTCACAGATTACATATACCCTGATGTACTCCTCACATATTACATATACCCTGATGTACTCCACACAGATACATATACCCTGATGTACACCACACATATTACATATACCCTGATGTGCTCCTCACGGCTTACATATACCCCGATGTACTCTTCATAGATTACATATACCCTGATGTACTCCTCACAGATTAAATATATCCTGATGTACTCCTCACATATTACATCTACCCTGATGTAGTCGTCACATTTTACATATACCCTTATGTACTCCTCACAGATTACTCATTACATATACCCTGATGTACTCCTCACATATTACATATACCCTGATGTACTCCTCACAGATTACATATACCCTGATGTACTCATTACATATACCCTGATGTACTCCTCACAGATTACATATACCCTGATGTACTCCTCACAGATTACATATACCCTGATGTACTCATTACATATACCCTGATGTACTCCTCACATATTACATATACCCTGATGTACTCCTCACATATTACATATACCCTGATGTACTCCTTACATATTACATATACCCTTGTGTACTCCACGCAGCTAACATATACCATGATGTACTCCTCACAGATTACATATACCCTGATGTACTCCTCACAGATTACATATACTCTGATGTACTCCTCACATATTACATATACCCTGATGTACTCCTCACAGATTACATATACCCAGATGTACTCCTCACAGTTTACATATATCCTGATGTACTCCTCACGGCTTACATATACCCTGATGTACTCCTCACAGATTAAATATATCCTGATGTACTCCTCACATATTACATCTACCCTGATGTAGTCGTCACATTTTACATATACCCTTATGTACTCCTCACAGATTACATATACCCTGATGTACTCCGCACATCTTACATATACCCTTATGTACTCCTCACAGATTAAATATATCCTGATGTACTCCTCACATATTACATCTACCCTGATGTAGTCGTCACATTTTACATATACCCTTATGTACTCCTCACAGATTACATATACCCTGATGTACTCCACACAGATTACATATACCCTGATGTACTCTGCATAGATTACATATACCCTGATGTACTCCTCACATATTACATATCCCCTAATGTACTCCTCACATATTACATATCCCCTGATGTACTCCTCACATATTACATATCCCCTGATGTACTCCTCACATATTACATATACCCTGATGCACTCATTACATATACCCTGATGTACTCCTCACAGATTACATATACCCTGATGTACTCCTCACATATTACATATACCCTGATGTACTCCTCACAGATTACATATATCCTGATGTACTCCGCACATATTACATATATCCTGATGTACTCCTCATAGATTACATATACCCTGATGTACTCCTCACATATTACATATACCCTGATGTACTCCTCACATATTACATATACCCTTATGTACTCCTCACATATTACATATACCCTGGTGTACTCCTCACATATTACTTATACCCTGATGTACTCCTCACATATTACATATACCCTGATGTACTCCTCACATATTACATATACCCTGATGTACTCCTCACAGATTACATATATCCTGATGTACTCCTCATATATTACATATATCCTGATGTACTCCTCACAGATTACATATACCCTGATGTACTCCTCACATATTACATATATGCTGATGTACTCCTCACATATTACATATACCCTGATGTACTCTTTACAGATTACATATATCTTGATGTACTCCTCACATATTACATATATCCTGATGTACTCCTCACATATTACATATACCCTGATGTACTCTTTACAGATTACATATATCTTGATGTACTCCTCACATATTACATATATCCTGATGTACTCCTCACAGATTACATATACCCTGATGTACTCCGCATAGATTACATATACCCTGATGTACTCCTCACAGATTACATATACCCTGATGTACTCCGCATAGATTACATATACCCTGATGTACTCCTCACATATTACATATACCCTGATGTACTCCGCACAGATTACATATACCCTGATGTACTCCTCACATATTACATATACCCTGATGTACTCCTCACAGATTACATATACCCTGATGTACTCCGCATAGATTACATATACCCTGATGTACTCCTCACAAATTACATATACCCTGATGTACTCCTCACATATTACATATACCCTGATGTACTCTGCACAGCTTACATATACCCTGATGTACTCCTCACAGATTACATATACCCTGATGTACTCCTCACAGATTACATATACCCTGATGTACTCCTCACAGATTACATATGCCCCCACATTATACACTGAATCACAAGTAATATCCCAAACAGAACTATTACCAAGCAAAATCCAGGCTCCAAAAGACGCTGCCTCAATACTGAGCCCTACACTGTGCCCAAACAGCAGTTTACTACCACATATATGGTATTGCTTTAACCGGGAGAAGCCTTTTAATAATTTTTGGGGTGTTTGTCTCCAGTGGCACAAGCTGGGCACAACATATTGGACTCTGAAATGGCATATCTGTGGAACAATTACAATTTTCACTTTGTACCACACAGCCGACACCCGTTGAGTATGGAGCGTACTCAGCCCGTGTGCGTGCTCCATACTTCCCTTTAACGCTTTTTATGTACATGTAGGTGACAATGCGTTAAAGGGAATGTGGCGCTAGAAATGTTTTTATTTTTTTTGTTAAACAGTTAGTGTACTTTCCAAATTTTTTTTCACGAGTCAGGAAATATTATAAATTAGATTCTAATTTATAACATTTTCCAGTGCTGGTCACTAGATGGAGCAATTCCCAAAATTGCAGCATTGCATGTGGTAAAGCAACCACATTGCTTTATGCTTCAAATTTGGTGTAAACACACTTGCTCTAGTGAGCTCACAAAATCCCCCCTCCTTTATCCTGGCTAGTGCCAGGAGAAAGGAGGGGATTGAACGGTCAAACCTCCTACACTGTGTGTCGCCATTTTTTGAGCTAGCACACAGTGTAGTAGGTTTACATACAGTAGTAAACACACAGTAAAACACGTACATACACAGACCTAACTTACCTGCTCCTGCCGCTGCTCCCTCTGGTCCGTCCGCTCTGGTCTGCTCCCTCCGCTCCTCGTGCTTGCTTCAGAAGACCAGTCTGGAAGCCGCGACCGGAAGTCGTCATCTCAGTCTGGCCGCGGCTTCCGGTCGACATGAACATGGCGCCGGATTTCGCTCTAGCGAAGACCTGACTTTTGGTCTGTGTGGGAACGGCTCCCGTTCTCATTCACTATGGGGATGTGTGTGCCGTATTCCATCACTGTATGTGTCGTTAATCGACACATACAGAGATGGCAAAAAAAATGGCAGCCCCCATAGTGAAGAAAAAGTGAAAAAATATAAAAAAGTAAAACACAAACACATAAATAAAATATTTTATAATAAAACACTAAATGCAAATTGATATCCAAATTTTTTTTTCTCGTGACACTTGTCCTTTAAGGTAGGGGTTTATGTGTAATTTTTACTTCATTTATCTTTGTTTATTTTTTTATTTTATTTTTTTTTCCATCAGAAAATATATTTGGGGAACTTTTATTATTTCATTTTATTTTTTTTAAACTATACATTTCCTCTGTAACTGGCGCTTTACAGCAGGGGAGATCAGCCATGTTATAGTGACCATTGTCACTGATAGGGCTGTGCTGGGTCTAGTTAGATACAGCAGCAGCCTCCTACTACCGGCATCTCGGCGATCATATGACCACCGGGATCAATAGAGGCAGCAGCGCTCATTGAGCGTTGTGTACGTGAGTGTAGAGTAGACAAGTATACTTTTTTGTCTTCTTTCCAAAGTCCCTGGCAGTCTCTGACGACCAGGCACCCGACATTTAGCTGCTCAATCACTCAGGCAGCAAACTTAAATCTATAGCATATGTACACAGTGGGCAGTCCTCAACCGGTTAAACATCATTTTAGGAGTCAATCGAAATGAAAAAACACATACATTTTGGTTATTTCCTTTGTACTTTGTTTATTTGGTTCTTCCATTACAATTTTTTTTAATAATAACAGCTGAGAAGAAAGATCCTCATTATAGTTCTATATTTAATATGAGCCTGGGACAAGTATTGAGTAGCTATTAGAAAACACACACGGTCCCCATGACAACTCTGCACACAAGTCACCAGGGGACATGTTGTCTTCAGGATATTTCCATAGTACAACCTTAGGCTGCACTATAAAGCAATCAGATCTCCGCTGTAATCTACTATACACTAAATAGCTTTTTGGAACATGTCTTCTTTAAATGGACACTAACTTTTCAAACAACTTATGGTAATATTATAGTATTCCTGATATATATCAACTTTGTAATTTACTTACTGTTATAGTTTAGCTGTTTTATCTATGAAAATTGTATGTGAAGTTAGTGCCACAAGGTGAGAGACACACGGGTGCTGCTGCTTATAGAAGTCTATGGAAAAGGTAGGGGAAGCAGAAGGATGGAGCAGGAGCACAAAGACACAGATGCTGTTGTCAATAAAAGTCTTTGAAGAGGAGAGGGGGAGCAGAAGCAGAGAGAGTAGACATAGGCTGCTGGTAAGAGTTATATGTCACCTCTGTGCTGGATTTTTCGCTACACTGCTCCTTACTGCTGTATGATGTGCTCCATACTGCTGCAGCTTCTAAGGGTGTGCTACAGAGAGATAGTAGACCAGGGTGGCTCTGTGTGCAGTGTATATAAGACATGATAACAGTTAGGCTCCACCCACTACCTCAGGGAAAACTGAAATTTAAAAATAGAGCCTGCAGAGGGAAAACTGCTAAAAGAATGCCAGGTACAAGTCATATAATGCCAGAAATAGTGTTATTCCTCCTATACGCACATATAACAGATTATTCTGAAAAGTCGTCTAAAAATTAGGTACGTTTTAAGGGTCTTTAAGACGTTTTCAAAGTGGGTTTAAAGATGTATTGTTTTTTTTTATATTGGATTAAAAAAACAGATCAATGATTATTAGGAAGCACCTATTTTAACCAGTTGCTGACTGCCCATAGATTATAAATGCCCTGGTGGTCCACACCTATCTCTGCAAGGACGTTTTAAAACATCCTGCTGAGTTTTCTCCTCTCCGCTCTCCCACTCCATCAGAGTTAAATATATCACTTGTTTTATTACACAATATCGAAGCCTTATATGTTCTGAGAAAAACAAGACCAAATAAATATATGTTGGCACAGAAATAGAACAACAATTTGCTATTAAATTGTCACATGACTAAAACTTGAATGAGGCCACTTCATTTCATTAGGTTCACATTATCAGTACTTGATAGGACACTCTTTCCCCTTACAACAGCCTGAATTCTTAGTGGAATGATATTACTATGTACTTGAAACCTTTATTACAGATTCTGATTATTAACTTCACTCTGTCTATTCCACTGCATCCTATAGATGTTCTATAAAATTGAGATCCGGTGACTGTTCAGCCATTAGGATATGCAGACCTCATTATCATGTCCATGAATTCATCCTGTGATTTGTCTCATGACACATTATCTTGTTAAATGTTGACTGTGGGCAATATTAGACTGTAACAATATTAAATTAAGATTGTGTATGCCTTATTAGTATTTAAGCGGCCAAATGTGTTGGCAGAGAACAGGCTTCATTGCTAGACAAGGTTCTGCTTTTCCCCCAAAAAAAATTTTATTAAGTCAAGCTTTAGGTAATAAATTAATAGTGGAGGACTGAGTGTAGACCAGAATCCTGGACTGTCATGGATTTATTTTAAAGTGTTATACAAAGCGTTATAAGGCTGGAATGGAGTCAAAAGGCTTGGCTTAATCTTCTTCCTGCTTGATCCGCTTCTGACTTTGGTTCAAAAAACGTCATGTGTGTTTCCAGTCTAATACGAATGTTATAAATTTGTCAACTT